>NW_016157224.1:68052-158813 GCF_001687245.7 Rhagoletis zephyria | reverse complement strand
TTATGCCAAGTACTAAGCTAAACTCCCCTCCACTTAACCCATTCCAACTAATGTTATTTTAGCTCATTCAACTTACATAAACTATCCTTAATTTTATCGGTTGAATTTCAACCGCTGGGCGAACACTAGTTTATTATGAATATCCATGAACAAAACGATTAATATATTAGTTAGATGTTCCTGCTATAAACCGATGGAAGCCAGGCTCGATTTTCGTTCCAATCCACTTTCAAAAATTATAAAAAAGGACCTTTTACAGCTTTCTCCCCTTAGCTGGTAAGCAAAAACTTCCCAGAGCATTTCTGTTGTGAAAATTATCTTTCAAAGCATATACCAAATATCTACCCTCAGCTAGAGGTGAGTGCCACATTTTAACTTTCCGATTTATTTTATATATAACGAACTCGATAAATATAATGACTACGATGACAACTGTCGCTGAAAGAATCTTCCAAGGTGTTAGGTCGAACAATAAACATGAAACAGTTCTTCTATTATGTTCAAGTTTCCTGCTTCGAGCATAGATATGAGGATGAGCCAGATAATTAACTGGTGATATCGGGAAATATGAAAATAGGAACACATATCTGAAGAGATAAAATGGATTACTGTACCTCGACTTCTGTTGTGAAACCCTTTCAGGTGTTGTAGACATTACAATTTATAGTTTTCCATACTCTTTCGATTGAATGTTGTCTCATTGCTCTTGTTATTGTTGTTACCAAGTGACGCATCTCATTTATGGCACACTTGCCATAAATCACTGTTTCGTTCCTGCCAATTATTTCCTCGCAGGCAAACGGACGATCTACCCAGTGACCCAGTCGTACTCTATGTACGAGTATTCCTCATTGATATTCAAATGTGAGTGCATAGTTGTAAAGTTTGCAGCCGATTAACACGTGCGTGAATTGTAAACAATTTTTCGTTTGCAGTTCGCAGCCACCTGTCACAAACTGCATCCCCTTATATGACGTACACTTACATAGGGGCCCTGTTTTATTTTTTGCGTTTATTGTTGGAATTTTTATGTATTTTTCTGCTGATGCTTCAACTTATTGCAGCATTAAGTCCCTAACTTATTTTCGCCTGCACTCCATGGCATATTTACGTTCTTATGTCTGATGTATACATACATACATGCATGTCTATTTACATTGGTTGCATCAATCACATACCAATCTGTTGATGTCAGTATTACAAAGTGCAATAATCAATGAAATTCTATGCATTTACTGGCGAATTTGTACATGTTTACTTGCATATTTACTTATTGTGTATATTGTTTTGCTACACCCTTACTGTTGTTCCGGGTGTAGTTGTATGGTGTAATGTATTGCAGGCGTCAAAGGGTGACAGCTTACTTTACGCTTGAGTATTTCGATTTATTGCGTGCAAATCTATAACAGCGAAGAAAATCGGTATGTATGTATTTATGTAGGAAAAGAGGTATTACTTCGCATCAAAAATACTTCACTCAGAAATTGAAAGTGTTAAATTATGCTTGAAAAGGTGAACGAGCGAAACTAGGGCATTGGAGGAATCAGCAAAAAATGCTTTCAATCTCTTCAGTTAGGATATATGTATCTTTATTTATTTTGATATTAGAACAGTAAAACAGAACGAAGTTACTGTAAATCGCACAGAAAGGTTTGGACAACTTAAATAAATTAAAAGAAATTGGGTGTTAGGGGCTGGTCGGCTTAAAGGGGCAAGTAAAGAGGTGTTTCGTGTGAAAATGGTGGCCTTAAATATAAGTCGGACATGTGTCGGTATATCGGGGTCAGATCTGGATAGGTAGAAATTATGACTGCTGCAGCATCCAAACATTAGTTGCGGCAAAACCATGCTGATCTCTCGAGGCGTCTGAAGATCTTCTTCTGCGATAGGTGGTGGTTGAACTTTTCTGATGACATTCTTGGGGTGACAGTTGCTTAAGCAGATAATTGTTAAGCGATGAATGTGGTTAATAGCTTCTTTGGTCAACCTTGGGCCCAGTGGTTGTGCGATGCAGGTGTGGATCACGGCCGTGAGTTCGTAAATATGCCCAATGGCGTTTCTAGGAGGTGGGTCTGCTCTTTTCAGTAGCAGCCCTGAAATATTGCTTGTTCAGCATAAAACTGTTTGCTTCTGACGAGGGAAGTCGAGGTTTCACTACACAGGAGGTACTCAGCCCACATCAGTTGGCATCCCGTCGTTACCCGGAGTGTGGTGTTCTGTCAAATCTGAAGCTCTGTCCACTGCTTTTCTGTAATTTTCGGTGACTAAAACAGGTCCTTCGGGTAGACCATCAATTAAGATGGGTACACCTCCCTCTGCTATTGGCATACATTATTCTCTGGTCGAGAACCTGTCAGTTTTAATCACATTGAGCTGACCCATTTTTATTTTGTTCTTTATTGATGCATGCCAGAAATTGGTTGCCTTCCACGTAATGGCCTGAGGGCAATCTTTGCGGCCGTACCATGGTTGAAAATATGTATGCTGCGATTGCTGGTAAAATATCATGTTAAGTCCTTCCTGAGGCGCGCTACTCACTCTTTAGAGCCCTCCATCATAATAAGGACCTGCCTTGCTTATCGCCTCCGCTCGGAAATTATTGAATGCTCCTTCAATATCCACAGAGGCGGCAAGGGTGTATTCATTAAGTTCTGGCGATGTTTAAATAGCTTCTACCACTTCGTTAGGCGCACTTTCAACAGATCTACCTTTGCGGTTTGCGTTTTAAGCTGTGTCCATTGTGTGGATCTTCTTTATAGATATCTACTTGAACTCTACCTAAATAAAATTCAAATATTGACCAATAAAACTTTGTCCGGTCTAACGAGATGTGACTTCCTCTAAGTATAGAGTTCATTAGGTATGAATGCCCTTTTAAATTTACCTTATGTATTTGAACCCAATAAATTTTTGGGTAAATTAAAACAATGCATGGCATCAGTAAGAATGTAAAGCTGAAAAAATCTTTGCCACAAATAGCACGAAGTACTTAAAATTGCAATCCCTTAAAAATAATATGACCCAAATAAATTTGTACAGCATTTAACCGCATTCTGATTAAAAAAAAAAGGAAAACACCATTAAAATCACCACTTAACTGATTTACAAAATGTCGAAATAAATCCCTTAAAACTCCAGCATAGATTTATTTACATTCAAAACAATCAACATCAACCAAAGTCATTTGCATATCCGCTCAAAAGCAAACTGCGCAACGGGTGGGCGAATTCATTTGTGACACAATTTGGAAAATTGGGAGAAAGAAGCCGGCGTAAGAAAAGTGCTAGCGGTAATGAAACGAATCGAAAAACCCATAGCTGTTGATTATTTTGCTTTCGAACTGATGATACTGTGATGGTTGTTTTCATTTTGAATTTTTTCCACACCAACAAATGTCTGCTGCTGACATGCTGCTAAATTAATTAAACTTTTTCAATTTTAATTTAGTACTTCTCAACGCTGCAGCAGCGAAAGAGCTTCAACAGGCAAACACACCAATGGCAACGATGGCGAAACTTGCGGAAGAAATACATAAAACAAAAACAAATAGCCGTAAATAAAATTGAAAAACTTAGTTATATTAAATACGCTAGAAATTTGTAGAAAAGCAAGACCAAAGCAAAAGGCAAATAAAAAAATTTGATTGATGAGAAAAAACAATCAATTGCTTTAACAAAAGCCCATCAAGCTATGCAATTTAAAATAACACTATAAAAATAAAATACACAACTATGGTTATGTAATTTTTTTGTTTAAAATTTTAATTGGCAGACATTTTCTGGAAAGTAACTCAAAAGAAAGCATGAAAGTAGCAAAGGCGATAAAGGACTCTTAAGAGTTTTAAGCAAAGTAGCTTATATTGGCGGTGGTAGGCGAATACAAGTGTAGTGAGAACATTTTTTACACCAATTTTCAAGGAAATTGCAAACTTTGATGTATTTTTCTTGCACTGACTTTTCTGCTGATAAAAAAGTTTGAATTATTTCTTGAAAAGTCAGCAGGTTGAAGAAATGGACTACACAGGGCATTTAAAATAGAAGGAAAAGTGATTTATATGGAATGAATGAATATTTACGAGCTTGCCGCCAAATAAGTGGCTGACAGACCACTCCTTTGTTGCCTTGTGCGAAGGCGCCAAGGTGACAAAGGCAAAAGGACTTTGAAAGTTAGTATGCTCGAAAAATGAATCATTTAGCAAATGCTGAGGTAAGCATGCAAATGGAAAAGAATGCATTAAGATAGAAAAAGAATGCGCTGGAGTAACTCACACAACAGTCAGCCAACTCAGAAGCAGTGAAACACCTGGTAAGGCGATGGGAAAAGAAAATTACCACATAGCCAGTTGCTAAAGTGCATATTCGAAGGGAAGCTTGTCAAGCACACACACACTCCAAAATCATTAGGGTTAAGTGCGCCCCATACTCATAAAAAAACTATTACGCCTTACCGAATAGAACGCTTTAAAGCAACACACAGCTAAGGCAGCTGTCGCCCTGCCCCGTACTTCATAATACAATATAAACTAAATACTTTTCTGGACAATCACAAAAACAAGCCAACTGGCAACAATACGAAAGGAGCCCCCAAACTAACTTACCTGACTCTCTCATTATAAACTTAGACAGAGTTTAAGGGAAAATCAACAAGAGCACCAAACAATAGCAAAAAATGCGCAACAGTTGCATTTATGAACCACCCTAACGACACCGAAAGGACGAATACTTACAGCTGCGCCATTAGCGCGGTATAGTTGTTTCGAATTAATGGCGCAGTCGCTCTGATCAAAATTGTACCCTGACACTGACCGTTTTGTTCAGTGTTGTCATCGAAAATTCCCCTGATCCACATTTAGTTCGAGGATTACGTTCAGAACTGAATCCGGCTCAACTGCAGTTAATTCCCGAGATACTTAGATAATGCCAAATTAACGAATTGATACGGATGAACATTGTCGTCTGTCTATGCTGTAACACAAACATATGCTTGGGTAAATTTTCTCACAACGGACTGCTTTTTTCGTACGTTCGTACGTTCGTTCATTTGTTTTTTTTTTTCGCTAAATGAAATATGCAAAGTGTAAACTATGGTAGCGTGACGATGCAAAGTGGTTACCCTAGTGATAGTTATTTGTAGCGAAGCAATCTTTATTGTCAACAATGTTGCCAGTGGTAATACCTTACTGGCCGCTAACTGCCTTGGCGCAAGCAGACGTCATAAGGAAATTTTTTTGGAGAACTGACTCTGAAGGTTACCATAAAACCGAGTTTTACCCAAACCAAGTTCGACAGTGGATGACGGATATCCGCTCCTAAACATATCATTCTAGAACTCAGATAACTTTTTGTCGGCATTTTGGTGGCAGTCATCCTTTTGATAGCCCTATTCACCTAGGTCGATGTTTGAGAGAAAAATTTTCCAGGTCAAGCGGTGAGAACAACACCATCCGTGAATATCGACACCCGTCGCCTAATCAGCACAATTTAATCATTAAAGAGGCTCTAATGTAACAGTGGGATTCATCTAGCACACTGAGTGTTAAAGAACAAGAGAAAATACTGCGAATTAGTTTTGCCTGCCTATGCCTTCCGAGGTTTAACCTCACACACAACTTCCAGGCCTTTTCCCTTATTAAAATTACCGAGGACAATTAAAGACATCTATTCCAGAAAGATAGCCAAATTCCATGGACCGCAGGCCGACATTATTAGCTCTGTCTTACAGGCTGAGGTGCATGACATTGAACTATATCTAAGGTAGTATATAGAAAGTGGGATGACTTACAGATACATCTGAATGTACCCTAACAGTAGGACAGGACATGTCACACCGAGAGCAAATGAGGTTACCTCGAGTATGGTGTAGCACTGTCTTCAGCTTTTAATGCTCATCGCTTCCAGGTACCCAGCTTGTGAAGAGACAGATATCCTCTCACGGAGCGGGTATACACAAAATCATTTTTCGGTTTTCCATGGAGCTAAGCTAAGCTAAATTATTAACTTTGGATGAAGAAGAAAGCGCAATATTATCCTTCACCCCGGAAAAATTAACACGAAAAACCAAAGAACTCCTTGCTACAGGCCTTCTTACTAGTCACTGCAGGCTAGTAAAGCATTTATTGAACTTATGTTTGCCACATTGAAGCCCTTACGCCTTAGAAATCATTAAGGAATGTTGCTCAAGTAACTATCTTTAGTTGGATATTAGTGCGGGACGGTGACTTGAGCATTCCTAATTTATGTATGTCGTACTATTTCCATCACTGGCGGCAGTAACAGAGCAAGGAAACCACAGCACTCTACTGGGTCGCAATGCAATCAACAGGCACGACCAAAACAATGACCAATGACAACAGGAAGCAGCACAGCCCAGCACAGAAAGCAAACAGACGCAGACTGCTACTGATAGCTATGGCGGCTCAACTAAGTATCCACAAACATTTGCAGCCACAGACAGGCGTGCCAGTTGACAGCATAACATTTTTAGTAGCAAGTATAGAGAAGTACTGCCTATGGTTTAAGGGCCCATTAATGCCCTCTAGCGACAAGAGTCCTGTAGTCACCATATGCGAGATGTGGTGCTCTGTGTAGTATTTGTATGAGCTTTGGGTAAATTTATGGAATGTTGTGCAAGCAGTGCGCTCTGTAGTGAGCTTATGCTCATTTAAAAATTTAATGCTCTACACTTTGTTTATACTGAGACCGGCTTGCGTTGCGCATGTGCCCACCCACACAAGCGCGCTCAGCTGGGAGCATGGTTTGGGCGGCAGAGCACATGAAGCGCGAGATAGCCAACTGTGGTGACTTGCTTTATGTAAAAAATTAAAAAAAAAACATAATTTTCCAAGCTGATTCTTTGCAGAAGTACTTGCCAGGCCAGCTCAGTTTCAGTCGTGCTTTAACGTTCGAGTTAAGCGGTAGGCGCTACGGTTCAGGTAAGCGCAGTAAGGTAAACGAAGTTAATCAAAAAAAGCAGCATAGAAGAAAAAGAACAAGAGCAAAAAAGAAGACGCAAAATTTACCGGTAGTGATATGAATTTCTAAACGCCAAACCTCCTCGCGCTGCTCATTTCGATATTTATCTAATCCTGTGTCAGCGCAAAACCAAATTTTTAATTTCCGGTTGCGCGTACGCTCCGCCAGTCTCGCAGAATTTTGCAAGTGTCTCTGTAATAGCCGGCGTATAATCGACGCGCGTGTGTGTTTTGTTTACTCCGTCCGCCGCGGCCATTGCGCGTCGTCATTGTCAGTGGCGCCCATTGTTCTTATCACTGCCACAGTCAGTGTCAGTGTCAGCCCCATTAATCCGCAGTACACGCGATGTGCTTTCAATTTCGCATAACAACAACAAGCAATTAAGGGATTAATTACGAAAGGTAAAGACAAGACGAGGCAAAATTTGCGCGGAAGATGAAAACAGCATTGAAAGTGAATTCCTCATTAAGTGAAGTGAAAATTCAAACCCCTTTAAAGTGAATTTATCCTGCAAAGCGAGTATTGATAAAAAAATTTAAATTTCTGTTGGCGATATTTACAATGCCATGCCGCGCCGTAATCACTGCGCGCGTTCGGTACTAAGTGTTTTGCAACTTCACCTGTCCTTAACCCAACCAAGCGCGCGGAGAGCGGATGACGTCCACTCACAGCAGCGCAACGCGCGCGTCTCCTTTTACAATCGCCGGCAAGCAGACAGCTTAATGGCCTGTCAAGCGCGCGCGAAACAAAAGCAACATTAAAAACAAAAACTAATCACATTTGCCATTACCGGAGGTAACGCGCACATTTCTGCATTTAGCGCGCTTTCATTTTCCAGCAGCCATCGCATGAGCGCGCCCAATGCGGCTCATTAACATTTCATAAAAAGTTGCTATTTACATACTCTTGCTACGGTCTCAGCAACAAAAAACGCTTAGTTCTGAGGATACACCAACAAAAACAAACTAAGCTCACTCGCGCGCTAACAATGGTGCTGCCTTAAAAGGATATGGCTGGCGTACTGTGAGTGTCGCTTAGCCGCGCGACATGCAAAAGGCAAAAATCCTTTAGCCTCTTTCAACTTCATTGTATGCACTTAAAATTGTAATCTGAGCAAAAGCCGTTGTATCAAAGTGTCTGCGATTGGAAAAGTACCTAGGTGTATAAAAGTAGTGACACAAGTTGGCGAAAGCTCCCAGAGCCTTGGCTAAGGCTATTTGAAATATTATACCGTAAAATTGTTGAGGAAAAATAACAACAACAACAAACATAAATTACAAAAACCACGCCGTAACTATAGTTTCCTTTGTGCTTTGGCGGTGTCTGCTATCTTTTGTGTGTGTCTTCGCTTTCAACAGCTACATAGTAGCATTGGGCCTTTTGTCAGTTCCAGTCCTTGCGCTTGTGGGCGCGCTTCTGAAAAAGTACAATAAGCGCCAACATGCTGCATAAATATGTACATAAGTGAAAATTCGGAGGTTGAAGTGTTTGATATCGGGGACGCGCTCCACAGTGGGCGTCAGTGACAATGTGTATTGTCTTTATTTGTATGTACGTAATGTTGAGCCGTGTTTGCCCTTTGTACGCGTAAGCCTATTTATTGTCGTCTCATACACCACCGCACGTGTAGTGATATGGGTAAATCATAGGCGTGTCGAATTACCAAAAAGGATCGCATATGATGATTGCCCTTTAGCGACAACAAACGCTTCAGCTAGGCTGCGCAACGCTCCGGATATCAACAGCCTTAATCCTGTATTCCGACACATCAGGCGCCAGTGAAACGGCTAGCAGGCGGGTCAGGCAGGGTAGCGCGTAGGCTTCTCAACTATTCAACTGTATTAAGTCCGACTTCGGCAATACCATCTAAGCTGTTTGCATTTTCATAAAGTAAGGATTTAATGTGTTTTCCATAAACAGTTTTCGTTGTTCATTCATTTTTATATTTTGGCTGTTTTTAGTTGGAAGTACAGACACTACGATTTTCCTCTTATAGTGTGTCAAAAGAAATTTATTATTTATGAGTATGTAAGTATGTACACTGAAAAAGGTCCACACAGCATTTGCCATATGATTAAGGCAGATAATGTGTATTACCCAAAATCGGCTTAAAAATTTACCCCTTTAGTATAAGTTTTACATACAGATTTTTAAATCAGATTTGTATGTGCGCTTGCTCATTTATTTATTATTTGACCGCAGGTATATCTATGAAAATCTTGTCCTCTTATGTGACTGAATTAAATAAAGCTGAGATGCTTTGAGGTTTTAGTTTACTACTATTTTGTAAAAAAAATTAAAGAAGTAAAGAACAGTTTCCCGATCGACTAAAGGTTCAAAACGTAATCAGAGAAGGCGGGAGTGTTCAACTGTGGCCTTCACGACTTTGAGATTTAACAAATATTTTTTTTTGCGTAAATCGTTTGTCTTTATGTATTCGTAAATTTCCTTTTCATTTTCGTAAAACGATGGTTGTGAAGAGTTGTTTTCCTCGTTTGTTATCGCCTCAGAGTCACACCTGAGCATCTCATCAGCTTCTTGCTACCTTCATTCCATTAAGCCTGCGTTTTTTTTTTACTACATCCAGTATTGCCAAAAGGCCAAAGAAAAAGAATCACTTTACCTTGTTTGGTTTCGTAACAGC
Organism: Rhagoletis zephyria; assembly: GCF_001687245.7. NCBI lineage: Eukaryota > Metazoa > Arthropoda > Insecta > Diptera > Tephritidae > Rhagoletis > Rhagoletis zephyria. The sequence continues at coordinate 149,198 of NW_016157224.1, read as the reverse complement.
CTAAGGCGAATTTCCTTTTTCTTTGATACAACTAACATTACCGATTACTTAAGAACTCCTAAGAGACCGTCTGCTATATACCCATGTCCAGAAGGACTTAGCCACCTGGTTTTTGCTTAGCATTTCCCTCCATTTCAGAGGGGGTGGAGGGGTGGTCTAGGACACCCGGTATAAATGCTTACTTGCTGGTGTGGCTTTGTGGAATGTCACTTGCAACTGAGCTGGCTAAGATTAATAAGTGTACTTTGTACGAGCCATTCCCATATTCTACCATGACCGTGAATCATAATTAATTTGATCAAATATTGCTTTATTTCTTCAAACGCTGCATACGCATATATATATGTGAGTATGAAAAAATGCTTAAGTGCCACCACAGTACAGTTCCTTTTAAGTGCGTGCCGATATGCGCAACTAGACAACGCAAACTTTCAACAAAGTATCCTAGCACCACTTACATTCACGCGCTAATGAAGCGAGCTAAGCAAATATTTCCTGCAATTATGTCCTTTTTCCACAGATTTCCAGTTGCGTGACCGGCCGTAAGCAAACATACTGATAATATATACACACATGCACGCCGACATGCATGGATAAGCACAGAGAAAAGGACATTCACTTATGCGGCAACTTTTTCAAAATAGAAAGGTATGCGTGAACTTAGCCAAATCTGTTGACGTGTTATTTTTCTTTTTTTCAATTGCGTTAATGTAGGCGGCAATCGGTCACAAAGGCATGAAAAGTAAATATAATTTGGATTTCTGAGAAAAGGCGAGTGCATTTTTCTTCCTTTGCCTGTTTACTAACAAAGAAAAGTGTGCCACTAATTGAAATCAGTGAATGGAACTGAAATGGATAAAAATTAAGATTTACGATCCACCACCTACAAAGAAACCAAAAGAAAACATTTATAAAAGTGAAAGAAATGGGACTGGACATTTATTCACGCAAATGTCCTGTCGCCGTCAATGGCCACTAATGCAGCGGATACCAAGTTGATGGATGTCCCTCGCATTTTAGCCACACTTCAAGGCTTCAAATGGTCATAAAGCATACGAACATACATATGTACATATGTAAAATACATAACCATATACAGTCCATCAGTCACCTCATTTGTGCTCTTAAACGTTCTTACCCTCATTTGTTAGAAACTCATGCAAATCGTATTCATTCATTTATGTACTTACTTACCATTCATTTTGCTCAATCAAATATTCAAGAACTTGTTTTCATCATATCATATCGTATATGTAATTAAAACACAATCTTATCGCTGTTGGTACTCAGTGAGTGCATCCGTTTATAAGTTTTTGACATGTACACTAAAGAGAGAAAGAGGAAAAAGAGAGGAGAAAGAGGTATGTTTGTTTAAAAGTGTTGTGCCCTATGGTAAAAACTGCTAGGTCAGGCCGAATGCTAGCTTGCTATATACCTGTTTATTTTGCAGATAAACTAGTTTTGTGTTCGCACGCACCCCTGAGGCAAAATAGTTTTTTTTTGGAGGAAAATTTTTTTTTGTTCCAAATTTCATTGACCTTTAGTACCCATTGTAATATTTATCACCAGCTCCATCAGAACTGTGAAGGACCCCTCCGAGAAGTTTGATACCAAACGAGATTTCAGGGGCTACGTCTGTTCTGCCTTCTCGGAATTAGAAAGACAAGACAAGTGGATGTGTCTGGTGGTGAACGAGAACAAAACAGTGTATCTCCTGTCATCAGACAAACAGTCATAGCATAACGTTGGCTTAGTTCGCAAACGTGCTAAGTCCACTTTTTAAGAAAATTGAGATTTTAATGCAGTTAGATAGCACAACTGAAAAATACATCATTACAAAAACAAAAGCTACCGTAATGTCGTTCTTACTTGTTGTTATGCAGTGGTATGGAAATGTGCTAAGTAAAAAAAAAATAAAAATCAAGAAAAAAAATATAAACGATAATTCGAGAAAATATTAAGATATCTCAACGAAATTTGGTATGTACCTTTATACAAGGTAGGTTGGTATTAAAATGGGACCGAAACTACGCCCACTTCACATATAAAGGTATTTGCGAAAAATGCAAGGACTACGATATTTCAGTAAATATTCGATGGAAATTGTTGAAAATTGGTATGTGAAGTAGAATTTTGGTAAACGATTATTATTATGAAATTTTTGGAAAAGGGCCTTAAACCGATGCTTTTAATGGCATTGGTACGAAAAAGAAATTCGTTGCAAATTATTCAAATCGGACTAAAATTGCAAAGGCAGTTTGGAGAAAGTTGAAACGACGATATTTCATACCTGCGCCGGGCATATAAATTCGGTGTCGTCCAAACTTATACTTTACTTGTTTTTAATTATTTTCCTTTATAAATTGTACATAAATTTACGACTTAAAATAGTTATTTTTGTTAACAGCAATGAAATACGACGGTATTAGGTTATTATTCATTTTGAAACAATAAAATATATTTAAAATAAACAACAAAATCTTTTAACAATAAAAAGTAAAAAAGAAAATGTCCCAAGTCCACATTAAAAGAGCAAAATCATAAAGAGAAAATGTGGTAAGTCCCAAAAGATCCTAAAATTCCGGAACAGCTACATTTTGAAATTGGCCGATTATTGGCACTGAAACAAGGCGAACTAAGGAAGAAAACTGCATTTACAGATTAGGAAAATATTAACAACGAAAAGAGTTAGACGGCTTTTGTCCCTCCTGAAAAATCGAAAAAAATGGACTTAGCACGTTTGCGAACTAAGCCAACGATAAGCGTCTTGATAACCACGTAATTTTTTACATTTGAAAGTTGAATGGCGCGGCGGCATGGAGAATGAAAGCATCTGCCCCGGCTCTTGGAGTTTTCGAGTGAAAGATACTTAGAAAGTTTAAACTTGGCATTTCCAATTGGCGTCGATTGGCATAGAAGGGAAGCGAGTGGTGCACTCTTCTGTACTCGGCCCAAATCACTTAGGCGATTACAGCGCCAATAAAGAACAAGAAAGTGTCACCGAAAAACCTAAAAAGGCGAAATGGCCTTGCAAAAATACTTTTTACTCAGGGTTCTACGGCAGTCTAATGTATTATAAACAAGTAAAGAAGTATAAGTTCGGGCGAAACCGAACATTATATACCCGGCGCACATATTAAATATCGTTTTTTTCACCTTTCAGTAAACTGCATGATAAGCAAGAATATTTTTCCAAAAATTTCGATAATATACTATGATTTATTGAAATAATTGGACCAAGTTTGGTGGAAATCGGTAAGGCGGTTATCAATATACACTTATGTGGTAAGTAATCAATCATCTTGTGTCTTATTATGTGATTGTTGTAAGTAGCTTATCGTCTTAGCTTATTAAAAAATCGGAGTTTTCGTATTTTTGAAATGTACCGTTATATGATAAGTGGCAGTAATTTTAGTCCGATTTCAAAAATTTTCAACATATCGCTTTTTTGCGCCTAGGTTGATAAATGTACGAGTTTGATAGAAATTGGTAAACCGGTTACCGAGATACACATATGTAGGCATAAGTGGGCGGTGCCACGCCCATTTTCCAAAAATTTCCCTAATTATAATTTTCTGCTAAGAGGTTATTGCATATATCGATTTTGAGTAAATTAGCTTAAATAGTTACTAATTTATCGCAGTTCTCGTATTTCTGTAAATTACCGTTATATCAAAAATTTTCAACAGGTTTCTTAGTCAAGCCCTAAGTAATGTTCTCAGCGAGTTTGGTGGGGATTGGTAAAGGGGATTACAGAGATACAGCTTTTTATCTTAAGTGGGCGGGGCCACGCCCATTTTCCAAAAATTTCCCTAATTATAATTTGCTGCTAAGAGGTTATTGCATATATCGATTTTGAGTAAATTAGCTTAAATAGTTACTAATTTATCGCAGTTCTCGTATTTCTGTAAATTACCGTTATATCAAAAATTTTCAACAGGTTTCTTAGTCAAGCCCTAAGTAATGTTCTCAGCGAGTTTGGTGGGGATTGGTAAAGGGGATTACAGAGATACAGCTTTTTATCTTAAGTGGGCGGGGCCACGCCCATTTTCCAAAAATTTCATAACTGTCTTATTTTATGCCAAATTTCTACTTCGCATACCAACTTTCAACAATTTGGATCCAGTATTTGCGGAAATATCGTAGTTTTTGCATATTACGAAAAATACCGTTATATGGGAGGTGGGCGTGGTTATTGTCCGATTCTGCCCATTTTCAATCCCAACCTACCTTGGATAAAGAGAAACCTACTTACCAAATTTTGTTGACATATCTCAATGTTTTCTCGAGTTATCATGTTCACTGACAGACAGACGGACAGACGGACGGACAGACGCTTAATCGATTTCTCTTTTCATTCTGATAATTTATATATATATATGTCTATATCTATCTCGATTCGTTTTGGCTGTTACAAACAACCGTTATGTGAACAAAATTATAACACCCTTGTGCACAAGTGCGCTCGGGTATAAAAATTATAAAAAAATAGTTAATGAGCTACGTTAGAAGTTCCAGTCTCTAGCTCATCGGGAAGTTGATGCAAAAAGTTATTACACACAGGTTAAACGTAATAAAAGCTTTTAAAAAAACTTTGGACACATTCAGAAACATGTGAAAGGAAAACTCACTGAAGTCTTTCATTTCCCTAATTATACATTTCAAAGTGTTCGCATTCGCTTGAAAATGAATAAGGTTTACGAGAGAAACGTGTAGGGGGACTTATTTGCTGCCTTAAGTCTCCAACCACAGCTTACCACCCCTTTTCGCCATTGTCACACTCAAAAATATTTAAAATCAGCGATTAAATTGAAAACATAAATTTTAAAGTCCCTTTGTTAGTATGACATTAATATTTTCTTGAGATAAATTTATTTGTGTTTTTCTGATTTTATGCGATTTAACAGCGCAGCAGATAAGCGTCATTCAATGGCAGCCGAATCCCATTCCTTGTGATTTATGTGGTCACAAGTGAAGAAAACTAATAACAAACGAAAGCTTGCAAAGGGGCGTCAAATAAAAGAATCCGCAATTTTTAAGAATATTCCCGAAATGAAAATATATTTATTATTTTGAGAGAATATCGCTCGAAAAAATACGCAGTAGGTTCCAATGTAATGTACTAAGAAAAATATTAAAGAAAAATCTACTAAAGCAACGTTCATTCATGGAAAACCCGGCAGGGAAATAAAGTCATCGAAAATGCCTAAATTTATGCAACGCCTTGTCCATATTGTAAAATATGTAAATATGTGCGCTTGTATAAAAACAAATAACGCTGCAGGGGCAAATAGCTCAAGCATACCAAATGGCGAATGATACCGCCGGCGGTTTTATCAACAACAACAAACAAACAACCAAATGCTGTTGCCAATTACTCCTATACTCGCAAGGACAACAAAGGCATTTAAATATTTATTTCGTGCGACGAAAATTTGCCGTTTTGATTATCATAACTCATCCACAAGTAGGCAGCAGTCAACGGGGCCTTTATGCAGTCAAATAAGCGCTCCTAACTAGGGGTAATAGCAGCTCGCAGAGCATAGCACCAACAAGTCAAGTCAGTGAGCTAACGCAATCTATTTGAATAAGCGCGTAAATCCATATACTCAAGTACACGCACACAGTCTCGTAATTCTCCTTTTTCTACTATAGTCAATGTTTTTGTAAGGAAGTTGTGTTGTTTTGGGTCTGAGCTTATGAAAAACGCCTGCGTTGGCTTTAAAAATATGGGCGCTTGTTGTCATTGCGTAGGCGAAAGGATGCTTAGTGGAATCCAGTGTAATGCTGGTTGGTGTGATGTTGAATGCGAAACGGGCTGTTATGTAAGGTGTGGAAAAGGCATCAGCTCGTAAACTGAGGCTAACAACGAAGCACAGCTGAGATTTCGGAAATTTAAATGGGAAATATATTTTGGATTTTTTCAGATTCGTCGGAATATTTTTTTTTTATGTATGTTACCGCATAACCTTGGACTACGTCAACCGATTTCGAGGAAAGTTGTTACCTCAGAGGTGTTCCCATATTTATTTGGTTTAAATCCAATCATTAGATCAAGGAGAAATTAACGATAATCTTAAATTTTTGTATGAGAATTGAAGTCGGTTTTTTCCCTTAAAAATTACGTGTTTAATTAAACAATACTCTTCGAGGGTCTTCTGCAAATCGATCAATTGTTTCAGTGCCCCTCCCCAGCCTGGGTACCTGCGGACGCCCATGAAAATAGTACAGCAGCAATGATTGTGACCACGATAACCAATGGGTTATAAAAGACTAAAGTATCTCTTTGCAATATCACTGCCATAACATCCCCCGCTTAATGTCAGATTGATAATTTTCAACTGAAAACCTCAAAATTGTTTCCGAATTAAAATATCGCCTCCCTTGCTTGCATTTGTGTGCTTCCTCCTGGCGGCCATATTTCATAGCTACAAAGCTTCCCATATCAGTTTTCCATCTCTCATTTCGTATCAACATTGTTGCTCATACGACACGGTGGACGGTCGCCAAGCAACAAAACTGTTACAATAGCAAACAGCTCAAACGACAACAGCATAGGCCTACATACAGCTCGACTCCTGTCTACCACACGCCAAATCATCGCCTACTGCTACGGCATGGAGTTGAAAGTTCAAATTTCATTTTAATAATAAACGCTATAAATTTCATATTATGGCGCATTGTTCTGGTGGCGCGTCCGAATAATGTCCGTGTGCCGTGTGACGCCGGTGTCTTCTGCTTTCCATTCATTTTCAGTTCGGTTCTCAGTAGACCGTATCCTCCTTGATTTTATGTAAAGCGACGGTGTGTCCTGCAGCAACTCACTCTACTTGTCTTATGTACATCCTATCTGCTCCGTCAGAATGAAATGAAACTGAAAATCTGTTGCGTTGATATGAAACCAGTGGTTTGAAAATAACGATGCTGCTCTCTTGCGAGGGGATTTCGAGACATTTGGAAAATAGGAAAAGCGAGAGAAAAAATGCTTAAATCCCTATCTACTTCTCACGTTTTCATCGACTTTTCTTTCGCTCCTTAATTAATGCACTTCCCGCTTTAATACTAAATACTAATGGTGGGTGGAAGTATTTCTCCCACACAATAGTAGGAGTACAGTGGGTGGTTCTTATTTGCATACAAATGTTTTGAATTTTTTCTTAATAAAGCCACCTTAAATTGTCCCCTAAATGGTTATTCACCCTAATGGTATGCGCTGTGACTTTTTAACCGTATTTTAAGATTTCTCAGCTATTTTTAGCAAAAAATGTCGCTGACTGTTGAAGATTTATTAAGTGTGAAAATTTTCACAGCCATCAACTTCAGCAGTTGCAAGTACTCGTACTTATTAATTTCGCGAATCATTTTATTTTAGCGTCACTGCAGTCGTTAAACTTATAAATTGTGAAAAAAGAAATAAAACCAGATTTTGGTGTAAAACGTAAATTTTCCCAATCTACTAAATTGTTACATACTTCTGTATATGGAAAGTTTATGGAAAATGAACTCACACTTTTACAGTTTCATAGCCCTCACATGCGGGTAAATCGGATGAAAAAATTCACTACGGCAAAATGTAATTATGTACATCGTTATAGATATAAGCCTTTGAAGGAGTATTATTATTTCTAGGTAACTCCCTCATCACTCTTTCCGGGGACACACATGTTTTTGAATGAAGATGAGAGAGAGAAGGCAGGCCGTTAGCTGAGTGAGGTCAAGAGAGTAAGTGAAGAGGCGGTTGGTGTTCTGTGGAGTGCCTTCACAAGCCATATTTGTTATGAATTGTCGGGTCGATATTGAATAAGCAGAAGTCTAGCCTGCTACAGGATCCAGGCTTACATCCTGCTTGTTCCTGGACACATACTTCACGAAAACAGAGCCTCTTAAGCACAACAGAAAAAATACAGGCCAATGTCGAAGAGTTGGCTGCGTCAGAGATCGGTAGAACTCCCTCCAGTTGCGGAGAAAGCTACACAATTTATGAGTTTGATTGTAGTGAGGAACAGTGTGCTGGGTGCCGGGACACAGTTGGATCGAAGACAATGAGTTCGCAGGGGAGTTGACACGAGAAGACTCCTAAAGTGCAGTTTTAGGAAGGGGGCCATTTCGTGGTCTCAGTTCTTCCACTTCGAGAGACATAATTACTGTGAAGCCCTTCTGAATGAAATACTTGGGAGAAAAAATTATATTATTTTATTAAATAAAAATTACATCAGGATACTCGCTCGGTGTTTCACTTATCACAACCGACTGTGATTTCACATGCACCGCGAATTAGAGTCAAAATGCCGGCTCTGCCTTGAGAATAGCGCATTTTAAAGCTCCAAAGATAAAAACTTTTGTAGTAAGCAATTTAAGGAAAGCGAATTCATCATAGGCATGCTGGGTTAACACTAGTTTAAACAATTTTTATATGCTTCATTCAATCACTTAAATAAGTAATTAACTAATTGTAGTTGGTTCACATGTTTCTTTACTGTTGGCTTAGAGGTTTATCTCAAAAGCGGACTGATTTTTTACCGCTCAGTTAATTTGCCACTTCAACCACTTTTGTCCCTCTAAGAGTATCGCATTATCAATGAGTTATAGTAACGTGGAATGGCAAACCGTGTCACGAGTTTTTGGCAAATCTAACGCTACTAGAACTGTTCTTACAACAGCCGATTCTAAGCACCAGAATGTAACGGGTTTAACCCAGTTAAGGGCTGTTATTTCTGTGATCAAATCTTCCTCTGATCGAGGAACTCTGCCAATCGCTCAGTGACTTTAGGCGAATACTTGTGCCTAATTTTTTTCGAAAGCAAAATCAGTTCTCTTAAACATTTATGGTGATTTTTTTTTTTGAATTTTTAAGCTACAAAAAATCACTACAATTCGATTGAGTATAATTTTGGCATGCGGTGCCTTTGCTTACACTCCGATTGTTTGCTGCCTACTAATCCTTTTAATCTCAGAAACTTTAGTTTTTCGCTTTAATCTCCTATTCATATAACTTAATTCACTCGCAATTCACTTCAACTGTCCAATACTATTCGCTACTCCAACAAATAGCGCCACCATTTAAATTTCTCAGGTGCACTTAATCTATGTTATGTGTCGTGCTATTGGTTCTTGTTTGGCCATGGTGATCAATTGTCGTTGGCGATACAAAATTGCAAACGGAAGTGAATGGCATGCCATAAAATTTCGAAAAGCAAAGCAAAAGCAAAGCAGACAACGCTCTCTGCATATAAATTCTGGTGGAATGCTTGCTGCAAAGGTACTAAGAAAAAATGGCGAAAAAACGAATGCCATTTTTCTTGTGAACATCGATTTGGACTGGCAACACCATTTTTGTACACCTTTTTTAACTTCCTATCTACAACGCACTTTTTGCTTGCTCCTGCCCCAACAACGGACGCGCTCCAACTAAGTACGTGCCGCTGCCAAGTTAAATTATTCATTTCTTCTTTGGTCGAAAAGTGTTCGATGCTCAAATGAATTTGTCATTTTAAATTTGGTCGGTGAACAGCGGCGAACAACTGCAGCAGATTGCCGGAAGTGGCGACGGAAGACTCGAAAGCGAACAACCAGTGCAATAGTAATGAACGGCAACTATTAAGAGTAGGGTAGAAGCAAAACCAAGGAAAAAAAAATTATCTACACAGCCCGGATGCTAAGTTGAAGAAGAGACAAAAAACGGAAATGACAGGAAGTGCAAACGGAAGCACAGAAAATAGTGTTCAACAACCCAGCCAGCAAGCAATTGAGTAGTCAAGCTTCCCGAAGAGCAAGCAGCCAAACAGGCGTGCAAACAAAGGAACAGCCAGGCGACCCAAAACATGGCCGCAGCATACAACTGATGCGGTCTTTGAACCCAAGTGGTTGTGCGCTGCCTCATGCGCCTGTTAACTGCTCAACTCCTTCTCCACTTGGCTCCTTTAGCGGCAACCTTTATTTGGTTCACTTGGCTTCACTTTGCTGGCGAATGCCCAATATTCGCAAATTTATTTGAAGTCGGTCGCTGGGCTGGCCGCTCTCGGATGGTTAAATTTTCGGAAGCTGGGTGTTGTGCACGCTTGTCCGCAAACCCCTGGAGCGTTGTTGGGCCAGCTGTTGCCTATTCTGTCATGTAAACTCACATACATCTTGTGTACATTTTTGAGTATTTTTGTATGGTTATCGATGCCTTTCGACTGCCAAACTTCACTTATGTGTAATAATTTCATTAATATTGAAGTGTGATCCGGCACAAGTTAAAGAAGATTTTAACTTTTACTCTTGTTAATTTAAAAAATTCTGGTTTTATAGCCAGTGAAAAATGATTTTTTTTCATTACAATTTATTATGAAAATTACCAAACGGGAGAAAATCGTTTTTCATTTGAATTGGTGGTGAATTTAAACTTTAATATCGTAAATTAAAAAAAAACTCGCATTTTGAATTATTTTTAAAAATTGAAGAAGTCTCTCAAAAGTGTTCTAATAAATTATATATCAGATGTATAGATATCTACACCAACCTATGCGTCGTTTATTTGCAAACCAACCAAAATTCGGATAAAGCATATTAACCGCCACATTTTCAAAAAAATAAAATAAAAAAAAGTAAATTTGATTATCTCAAAACTATAATAGTTGCAAAAATGCTTCTAGTTGTTTTAAATGTGATATTTGGCGCTATTTAAAGAAAATACATTAAAGAATTCAAAAAAGTAAATAAAAAATTAGAGCGTTTATGAAATTGGAAAATCGTAAAAGCAAAAACTTATACAAAAATGTAGCTAATTTTTTTGATACAATCAAATTTTCAAGATGCCGTTTTGCTTATGATATGAATTTGTGATATTTGCAAAAAAGACTTATTTTTGCTAACTCTAAATTTAAAATAAATTTAAATAAAGTTAAAATTGTTGAACAGCACTCTAATTAGAGTTGTCAAACATTTTTCTTTAAAGATTCAAAAATTAATTACTTAAAAAAGACCTTCCTGAAACTTTCTGCATCTTTTAAGGTCAGGTAGAGGTGTTGCATAAAAAAATTTTGCCAAAAATTTTTAATAAAAAATTCTGTAATTTTTTGTTTTCCAATATTTTTAAATATATTTTTCTTTATAACCCTAAATATCGCGAAATAACGAGACAGGAATAATTTTTGTAACTATAATAGCTTTTGACATACTTAAAAAATGAACTTGAAAAATCACAGAAATTGTGAAATTTAGAGATCTGCATTGACTCGTATGTATATTGAGCATATTAGAAAATCCCACGAGTAGTTTTTTTTTAGTGTCACTACATTCTCTCAGCAGAAAAAAAAACGCTAAAGCATTCTTCTTGCATTTCTTTCAATCAATGGAGTTCCAGAAACAAGTAGTACATTAAAAAATAGATCAAGTAATTGAACAATTTTAGCCCTGAAACATTTACTTAGGCGAAAAAATACCGAAATTACTAATTTTTTGTTTTCGCTGGCCAACTCTGGATTAAAATGTCAAAATTAAACGGTGAAAAAGTTCTTGTTGCCAAAACGAACGAGTCTAGTGTACTAAAACTTGTGTCTCACCAAATAAAAAAAGATTACATTAAGTTAAAGATTACTCTGATTTGAGAAGCTAAAATTCCGTTTTTAAATTTTTTATTTGAACACTCGAAATTTATTCTAAAATTGTTATATACATGAAGAAAATAGTATACATATATCCATGGCCAATCCTTACTAAACGAAGTAGTAAGGATCACTAAAGTAGGTGTTAAGGATTAGGCATGAATTAGCACTTGAGACATGAGCCACTTAACGGGGTTAAGGGTTTTTATTTTTTGAGTTTTGAGTAAACGTTTTAGACGGCTGCGTATGATGCTGCAGGGCGTATACGTTACATGCTTTTCTTTATTTATTTGGAACGTTTCGAATAAACTTTTTTGTTCACTTATTCTTTAGAACGTTCCTGATGATATCGAGTCCTAACCGCCAAAATAACGCATCAAAAATAAAATTTTGAAAAAAAATGTCGCTTACGTTATTTTGGCGGTTAGGGCTCGATATGTTAACGTATAATGTAACGGAGTGTACAAAAAACGCAGCCAATATAAAGCAACGTTTGCATTGTTCAACTTGTGCGTTCAACTCAATGCAGGGTTGCACGAAAAAATGTTGAATGGCTAAAAATATCAATATATAAAAAATAACAAAATATTCGCCATAAGAAGGCGTTTGCATTTTTCAATTTTGCATTCAACTTTTGGTTGAACGGCCTTTCAACTAATCGCTTTGAACAAAAATGGTCGCCAGCCAATAATTAGCAATTCAATTTTTTTATAAGTATATAAAGAGATATAACCCAGCGATATAACACATATCGTCACTAGACACGAATAAAGGCGCGAACTCAAAAATTTACCGCGAAAAAACATACTTAACATAGTTGACGGGGAAGAAAGACGCGAAAACTTATTTTCGCGGTCAACTATGTTTGCGAGTGTAACAGTATATAACTTCCCCAAAGAGTTTTTGAGGCATAATGCTGAAGTGACAGTCCTTGGTCAGGTTTAAATCTATTTCTTGGTCAACTAGGTTACGCGACTTTCTTCGTATTGTTTTACGCGTCGTTTTTCGCCGCCAAAACACTAGCACACCTTTATTCGTGTCTTGAGATGACATTTACTATGTGATCGTTTAAGTAATATTTTCATAACTTTTTTAAAAAGAAGAAAATGTATGCAGGTTACTAAGTTGATTTATCAGCATATACTGGTTACAGTGTATGTATGTATATTCAACTTTCGCTTATCAGTTATTCTTGAAGATATAAAAAAAAAACACTTCGTACATAAGTGTGCGCATTTTATCCTAGGAAGCAGTGTTTGGCCGAGCTTCTCCTCCGATTTGTGGCGTGCGCCTTGATGTTGTTATACAAAGGGGAGAGACCTAAAGTTTTACACCGACTAGAGATAAATATTTAATACCGATCCCACCCATCCCGAAATTCAATTTTTAAGTCCCGAACACGCCCATACCGAAGTTTTCAGAATTGTACAGCGGGTCCTGTGGGTCCCGAAATCTATCACTAAGAAAAATTCACATGAGTTTCAAATTAATTTTAAATAAAAAGGAAATGAAAGACCAGGCATTTTCCGATTATTTTGCTTTGCTTTGCTGTTCGTTTTCATCTCAATAAAACATAAAAAAATGCCTATTTCATACAACGCATTTAAGGAAGATGTTTGGATTTTACGGAGGCTGTGGTTTTATCGGGAGTGTCGGGAATGGATTTTCGTCCCGTCCCGCTCGCAAAATTTTTACAGAACTTCCCGATACCGCCCATCCGAGCCAATTTGAAATCAGTACCGATGTCCCGCGCCCATCTCTAAAGCCGACTCCGAACGGCGATTGCATTTTCATGAGAAGCTGGCAGAAATACACTCGGAGGTTTGCCATTACCTACCGAGGGGCGACCGATATTAGAAAANTTTTTTTTTTTTTTTTTTTTTTTTTTGGTTCTATGTTTTGATGTTGGGTTAAACCGGGCTTGAACCCATGCCCTGCGGAGTTGTAGTGCGCACTGTTAACCATTGCACCACAGCGGCCGCAGGGAGCAGGATAGGGGATAGACAAAAATCTTGAGCAGGGAAAAATAATGGAGGTTGGTCATGCATTTTATGCTCCTATGAATCTTTCTTTGAAATGGTGGGGTCAATTTTATAAAAATGTAATTTTTGTATCGGGCCTTCCAAAGCAGAGGAGATAGGGCTATGTTCACAGGAAAAAAATGTTGGGGAAGGAAAAATAATGGGGGCCTGTGGTATATTTGATTCCATTAGAGCCAAATCTTGGGTAACCTTATGACCATTTTTTTGGTACGGACTCTGCTTGATATATTATGGAGCTTGACATTGTTGCAAGGTAGTGCAAGGTTTGGCTTAAGCAGTATCTAAGAGTAAGAACCATGCAGAGTCTCACAAAAAAATTTAAGAAAAGTATATGACAGTACGGTGTTTATATTGTCCAAAAAAGGTCGACTTGATTGATATCCTTTGACGAAGAAACCCCTAATTTTGACACATTACTCTACGGCCCTTATGGTATATAAATTATTTTTATTTTATAAAAAAGTATCATTTTCTATGCCAAATAAATTTTTTACAGCCTCCTGGTATGCCACTGCGATTAAAAACAGACCACTTTTTAAAAATGTCTATTTGATTTTTGTACTTCATAGAAAACAAAGTTTCAAAACTTCAAATTTGACCCACAAAAATATAAAACCAAAGCATAACTTTTTATATGTAATTGGGCATTTCTTGACAAGTTGGAATTATCATAACATCAAAATGGTACTTTGATTTTTTCCCGCCTAAAATCGTCACATGGCCCACGCGTCGTGCTTGTTAGAAAGTTTTAGATAAAAGCGAACTTGAAGGATTAACTTTTACTCAGCGAATAATTGTAAATAACTTGAAAGGAGCGGAAGCGATGTACGCGCACAGTTACAGCAACGGATAGTAAAAGCACTAAGGCCCAGCAGTAATTTCCCGCCTTCGTATATGCAAACACATGCACGTACATGCACAATTAAGAGTAACCACAAAACAAAAGGGGTAACTGAATTTGTCCCAGTTTCACCAAAAACTTAGTCGTTCAATATTTCCTTCAACGCTTTTTACTCATATTTACTTGCTATTACAGCAAACGGCAATTTTTTGCAATTTTCTGTCACTTCCGCAACCACATCCTCTGCTGGTTTTCTTTGTCAACATTGGCCCTTTTTATTGCATTTAGCCTATTTTGTTGCTGCAGGCCACACTTTGCCGCTTGCTTCTCGACGTTGTTTTACTTTGTTGACTTTGCATCATGCAATTTCCTGATTATGCTTCTTCTCGCTCCTATTCCTCTTCTTTTTGTTCTTCTTCCAAGCAGCTTTGTCATTTACTGCCAATTGAATTACGTCGACATGAAAGCCAATTTTATAATTGAAACACTTTTATTGCCTAAGGCAGAAGTCTATTTCAATTTACTCTTCAAAAGTCTCATTTCAACGGCGGCAAAGGCGAACATATGTACATACAAGAAAATATGGAGGCTGCTTGAGTTTGCGAAATTGCATAAAAGTTGCACATGCATGCATACTTACATTCATAGGCATTTTACCAAAGCAGCTTGCCTCACATGCATACCATTTTTCCAAATCGACATCAAGGTCTATGTTATCGACATTTCGACTGCCATGTCGTTAAATCGTCGTAATCGCAATTTTCGGCAACCCAGTGCAAGCAAAGTATTTACATACAATCATATCTACACACATTTGTATGTACATTTCCAGGATGTTTTATAGAACCCCAGACTTACTATCATTCAAAATCCTTGTATCTGTTGGTGGCTATCAAAATTAGCTGAATTGCCCGCTCAACGTTCGGATGCTAAGAAAAGCCAGTCAGCAAACCAATGTCAATTGATTCTACCAAGTTATTATAGCCGTCATCTATTCGCCAACAGTTCGCAGCGAGTGGCGAAACGAACGAACTCAATGAGGTACAACCAAACTCGCTATCGTCTATCCGTGCTAGCTAACTTTGTTGTTGCTTTCACATGCAAAATTTTTCGTTAAGCGCCCGGTACTCAAACATAGCGAGCGAGAAGTGGCGAATCGATGACGGCTTATATGTATATCTGCATCGCATATTTCCGAACTTCATCTTGTCTAGTCTCTTCCCTTTTTTTCTGTTTTCATGCCATGCTTTTGATGGAAAGCTTGTGCTGCAATTGAAAATTTTTCCGTTTACATACTTTGAATAACTGGAAGGAGGGTGAGGAAAAATGCACCATGCGCTAAAATACATAGACGCCATATTATACATACATATGCGCCATATTAAAACACCCCAACAAGACGCTAGGATATCGCGTTGATTTTTAGTATTTTTTTTTTTGGCTGACGGTGCTAGGCATTTTCTTCCATATAAAATGCACTATCCTATATCTTATATTTTTAATAAACAATCTTCAATATGGACCACACTAGAAAGCTCCTTTTTATATAAAAATTCGTACGTGCCCCACCCATTCCAAACTTTGTCCCACATGTGACAGAGGAGTTCCGGATTTTTTTTTATAATAAAGCGATCATTTTGTGTAAGTTTTTGCTTTGCTAGCATTCGTACTTATTTCACAGAAAAATTAAGTAAATTCGCAGAGTTTCTGTAAAATATATCTGCTCCAAAAAGAAGGTTCTTTTTTTTTGGTCCAACCCGTGACAGAAGAAAGTACTCAGATTTTTTCCCATACAAAAGTAAATCGGAATTTTTTTCATATTTGGTTATAACTCATATTGGCACTAGACACGAATAAAGGCGTAAGCTCAAAAGTTTACCGCGAAAAAAGACGCAACTATGTTTGCGTGTGTAATAGTATGTATGTACATTCCCCAAAGAGTTTTTGGGAAATAATGCTGAAGTGACAGTCCTTAGCTAGGCATAAATCTATGTTTACCCGCCTTTCTTTGGAGTAAACTAGGTTTACGTGTCTTTTTTCGCCGAAGTTTTTTTCCCTGCTTCTTTTTTTGTCAATGCGTCCTTTTTCGCCGTCAAACAATGGCGCGGTTTTATTCGTGTCTAGTGACGATATAATAGTGAATACCGTCAGAGGCAACATGTAATTTTTAATTTTTGACTTGGTTTTTATTAATTTAGAAAAAGCATTTGAGAAGTGAAGAACAAAAGCGTGTACAAACGAAAAAATATAACAAACATGCCATTGTTAATATGTTGGAGTAGTTTTGTGCTACTCTGATGTAATGCAGGGATGGAGTATATGGTCCTGCCCTAGGACATAGCAATGTTAATTGGACCATATTTTTTATATGAATTGTGGTTAATTTTGGAGTACTCTTTGGTCCTTAGGGAGTACTTTTTACGCGCATGCATGGAGTAGTCGCGATTTTTGCAGGGTATTAACGATTTAATGATATGTACGCACTTAGTCAATGCAATTTCATGTGCGGCGTTGGCAGGCAGGGAGAGTATTCGCCTAACAAAACTGAGCACCCCGGTTCGAATATCAGCTGTCGCAAATTTTAATTTTTATTTTTTAAAAGTGACTAGTAGAATTGTTGAGTACTTTATACAACAAGAAAGTACATTTTTACTTTACAAATGTCCTACCCGTGACGGTGGAATACCCCAAAAACAAAATTCTAATCAAAATGCATCCAAATTAAAAAGGGTCGATTCCAACCATTGGCCGATTTGACATGGATTAACCCATATGTAAAATTACAATTGCCAAGGTATAACTGGGGCTTTATGTTGTTCGTGCCATGCCATTAAATCTCTACCACATGCGTAGGTAAGTATGTTAAACAATCGGGATAGTAAAAAAAATGCGCAATGTTGAAACCGCAGGTGCCACAATACATATGTATGTATATATGAGTGGGATATGATTCTTATATTCCGTTAGATAGGTATGTGTTTGCCACAAATTTTCCTACATATTTTTATTAAATGTTATAAATTTCAGAATATTAACATTCCATATCCGTTCAAGGTTTGTCATTTACAAGAAGCCATATAGTGGTTGTGTGGGTACCATTTATTTTGATTCATTCTCAACCTTCACTCTAGTGTATTTGTAAGCTTATGTTTAGCGTTATCTACAAACTACGTACGTACGTATATAACTCCCAACGACCTCTGCCAACTACCATTAAATTCATGTGAAATTTGTCTTTTGAATTATTGATGAATTATGAGCGACGATTTCTTTTTGTATTTGCTCGTTCATATATTCGCTTGATGAACATCTGTACAAAGCTTAATTTGTATCCTAATGGATGTATATATTTGTGCAAGTTTTGTATATACATAGGTACATACATATTTTTGTATGTCGAATATAATGAATATAAGGGTATTCAATATTTACTGAGTTACTCGTACAAACGTAGATTCTATGTACTTATGCTTTTGAATCGGTTAATGCGCATGGATGAGTCTTTCATATGCGTTTGTAATGTACATAAATCAGTGACGCACTCAACCATGCATAAACTATCAGTATAATTGCATACTACATACCTACTTGCTTTCAACATTTCCTTCGCTTTAGTTACTCTTGCGGCGAGGACAGCATATTCAATTGGGGCAGCTAGGGTAAGTTAGTTTTGATCAACATAGCTTCACAATCTTAGTGAGAGCAGCTTTTCAAGGCTGCTAGGCACTTAATGCATGCTTTACTTCTTGCTATTTTATCTGTGCAAATACTCTCAATAAAAATTATGCGATTCATATGTTAAGTAGTTTCATATCGCATATTACTTAGATGTGCCACACTTGCGTATGCATTAGATATGTATGTATGTATTCAGATAGTATTTACATACAAGGCTACATAAATGGGGCACAACGTCATATATGTACATATTTATACATATATATATTTATATTTCCTCCTTATTCTGGGCGCAATTACTTTACCCACACTCTCTCGTGCTTATTCGCAAAATAAGTAATTTCTGCTTCGCATAGTGTTTGCTTGGAATTTGAATTGCCTTTCCTAGATCACAGCAAATATGCCTACAAGCTCGTACGTATACTTTTGCTTTGATTGCCAACTGGGCTGGTAAAGTTTTGCAACCCTGAAGTTTACTTAATAAAATTCTGTGGCCGAATTTCGTAAAAGGGCAGAGGGATTTCAACATTTTTAAACTTGCAACGTTATAATTGTGTATAACGTCAAATATAACGTTTTCTGTTACGAAATATGACCTACATAATCGATATTTCGCAGTTCAGGAACATGCATAACTATTTCATGCTTTGAATTTTGACGCAGATAAAAACATTAAATACACATACATACATACATATTTATAGGCATGTTTATAGACTACGTGGTTAAAACGAAGTCAAACGAGCCAATTTTTCAGTTTCAACTTAAGATTTAAAAACATAGATCAAGAACTAGTACCGGTACGTTTTAAAGCAGGTCAATACTATGCTTAAATTCAATATGCAATTCGAATATGCAATTGCTGTAGCGTAACTAGATTTGAAGCTGAGAAGAGTTTGAGATGTAAGATAAATATTAGGTATGAATAAGCATTCCATAATTTTTTTTACTGAAAAAAAGGAAAAGCCCATCACGACCAACATCTTTGCGGGATATAGGCACGAAAAAGGACAACAAAAGGATGTCAAAGTGGGACACATTTTCAGATATTAATACATTTTATTCGTTCAAGGAAATTACACTCGTATGATTTTGGCGTCTAAACGAAGCTTTTGAACATGGTTCCGAGGAAAAACAATTGTTTTTTTTTCTGAATCACCCTAATACATATATATCTATCTGCGGGCTGAGTATTAACGAGCTCAAATGGAAGCACTCCCAAATATACATACATATGTATGTATGTATGTATTTCCCTACGCTGCTTAACAAATTGAAAGTAGAATACGAAATTCGCCATCAATGTTGCACAACTGGGTTGTCAGTTAAGAAACAAGTTGCAGCTAATATACATTAACACACGTAGATATGTATGTGTAGTTAAAGATCGTTTAATTATCACTTGTGTTAGGTATTTAGGATGCTATGAAAAGTAATGCCTGCTAAGCCATTGGTAAATTTTTCTGTATGAACGCGCATTCATAGCGCTTTTGCAGCCTTTAATACTCGTACTGACACTGATGTTTTCATACCTACACATAAATACATATACAGTGGTGGAAAAACTAATAGAAACTTTTTATTTTAACCAGTTTTGGCCATATTTATTTTATTTATTCGATGTTCCAAATTTTTTTTATGAAAGTCTAGCTCGTTATATATTAACACGCACATAAACAAATCCACATTTCAAACTTTGTACAAAAGTTATTAAAATTCAATAAATTTTACCAAAATCCCCCTAATATTTAAAATTTTTTATTCAGAAATTTAAAAAAAAAAATTAGGTATGCAGTTTTGTAGCCCAAATATAGCCAAAATTTCAAACTTTATAGTCAGCCATTTTCAAAAATTTTGGGTATGCAGTTTTATAGCCCGTTAAATTTTAGTAGGTCAAAGTGCCAATCTCAAGCCGCTTGAAAATGATTTTGAATTTTTTTTTTTGACTGACGGTGGTGTGCATTTGCTTCCACATAAAATAAGCTCGACCAAGCTCAAAACTTACTTTTATATGAAAGAAAATGTCTAGCAGCGTCAGCAAAAAAATGTATTCAAAGTTAAAGCGATTTTTTGCGTCTTGGAATATGCCTTTTAACCTCCTAAAATTTAATGGAATATAAAACGTCATACCCAAAATATTTGAAAAAAATCTGATTATAAAGTTGGGAATTCTTTTTCTTTTGAGGTATTTAATTTTTAATTTTTGGCAAAGACCGGAGATATATTCTCCCCACGCAACATAATAACGGACCTAGAGTTTATGTGTGCCTTAATATAGGACATCGGATGCAAGGAAACCTTTGCAAACTATAATAGGTCTAAAGTTTGTAATTTACTACGAAAAGAACTGATTCGTGGATGCGTGGGGCACTCCAAAGTATACATATGTGACCTGGTCTACGAAAAGGGAGCTTACGTGCGAAAACTAGTTTTCTGTGAAAAAGCTGTTAAAAGTAAGCAACTAGTTTCGTCAGTTTCTCATTATCTCGTTAATTGTTCTCCGCGCCGGACGTCCAGTAAGTGTTGTTGTTGGTCCAGTAAGTGTTGTTGTTGGTCGGAATATTATTATAGTTCATCGTGTGCGCCTGATCGTTACTTCGGTATTTTCAAAAGTAAGTATGCTGTCAGTAACATCGACACGTATGCAGATTTACTGCAGTGTGTCGAGGCATCATCACCTGGGGGTTATAATAAAGCTGTATCGGCTGAAAAAGTCGTCTGGTATGAATGGGACAGCTATTTTAAACCACTGTACAAGTCACTTGTTGGAATAACGCAATTCCATCATTTCATAATCTCTACAGATTGTGTAAAAACAAAGAAATTCGCAGACAGTGAAGAAGTGCAGTCCTTTAAGCTTCTGTTAAAACCTATCGATCCTGAAATGCCGAAAGTTATACAACCAGCCGGTTTATCTTTGGAACGTCAGTGGTACATCTATCACAATCTTCGCAGCTTAGTTTCGGATATATCTAAAGTAGATATTGTGGCTCCATTGCCGAAAGATTTGCCATCGAAGAAACGGAAGGCAAAAACTAGTGAAGATGTTCTCAAACCAGACGTATTTTTACTCTTCTTTCTCTACATTTTTAGTACACTTCTAAGCAAGTTAGGATTTTCTGCTTTTCACCACGTGAAAAAGCATCTCATCTTCCATCCGAATCAACCAAAAAGTGAAAATTGATTTTTTGACACCTAAGCCCCATTTCCGTAGACCAGGTCAAATATACTTATACATACATCTGTCCAAACAATTAACAGTATTGACAAGGATTTCGTAACAGCTTGTTCATATGACTTGTTACAACTTTGCATCGGTATCCATGACATCCATTAGAAATTTGCAGTATTTTCGTTACATACATACATACATATGTACATATGAATGACGCTGCATCCCATTAAATGCTTGCATATGAGTGTGCGACAGTATGCGTGGGAGAGCATATGTCATGTATGAACGCTCCAATGAATTTCTGTTCACATTGCAATGAGTTTGTGTCGTACGCAGCATGCATACCAAACGCTTACGCGCGTCACTGGTTCAAGCTTTTATTGAAATTTATTTCGAGTTTTTCGCAAAAGTAATGAAAAATTCTGTTTTAAATTCTTTCTTCTTCCATACCCATGAGTTTTATAAAATGAGGCTGAAATAACTATGTGCATGTTTTCACGCCACCCACTCGCTGACTGCTGATTTCTATCAGCCAGGCATCCATGAGAACCGCAGCTAAGTTCCGCTAACGCTAGCTGCTCGCTGCACTTGAAAATGAAAAAGTTTGTTGCAAACTTAGCATAGCAACGGTTACAATGCTTCTCACCAGCGCTCGGTTGAACAAATGTGCCGCCACTCAGGCGGAAGTGCGCTACTGTTGACATTCTCCACAGTGTTTGCGTTCGCTTCCTTTACTTCTCTGATTTTAATGCTTAACGGTTGCACGTAGCTAGCTGGCTCGCGCTTCGCAAGGCATCACGTTCGCTTGAAGAAGTATAAGTTTGGGCGAACCCGAACTTTATATACCCGACGCACGTATCAAATATCGTTTTTTCACCTTTCAGTAAACTGCATGATAAGCAAGAGAATTTTTCCCGATGTCAATCAGTTTCCACAATATGCTATGAGATATTGAATTAATTGGAGCAAGTATTGTGGAAATTGATGGGAGCTCTATCAATATACACTTATGTATGTAGTCATAAGTGGGTAGTGTCACGCCCATTTTACAAAATGCAATAATCTTGCGTCTTGTTAAGAGATTGTTGTAAGTTAACGTGTTTAGTTATCGAAATATCGGAATTTTCGTATTTCTAATTTTAGTTCGATTCTAGGTTGATAAATGCACCGAGTTTGGTAGATTGATAAACCGGTTACCGAGATACACATATGCAGGCGTAAGTGGGCGGTACCACGCCCATTTTCCCATAAATTTCCCTAAGTAGCATTTTGTGCTGAGAGCTTAATAAGAATTAGCTGAAATAGCTACTAATTTATCGCAGTTTTCGGTTTTATGTAAATTACCGTTATTTGGGAGGTGGGCGTGGTTCTTGTCTGATTTCAAAAAGTTTCAAAGAGTTTCTTAGCGAGGCTCCATGTAATGTTCGTACCGAATTTGGTGGGAATTCGTGAAGGGACTACAGAGGTACAGCATTTCATCGTAAGTGGGCGGTGCCACGCCCCTTTTCAAAAAGTTTCATAACTGTCTTATTTTATGCCCAAATTCTACTCCGCGCACCAACTTTTAACAATTTTGATACAGTATTTACGGAAATAGCGTAGTTTTTGCATATTTCGAAAATACCGTTATATGGGAGGTGGGCGTGGTTATTGTCCGATGTCGTCCTTTTTCGTTCCAAATTTCGTGAAAATATCTAAACTTTTTCTCGAGTTATCGTGTACACGGACAGACAGACGGACAGACGGACAGACAGACAGACATGGCTTAATCGACTTCTCTATTCATTCTGAGCATTTATGTATACATTTGTCTATATCTATCTCCATTCTTTTTGGCTGTTACAATCAACCGTTATGCGAACAAAGTTATAATACCCTTGTGCACAAGTGCGCTCGGGTATAATTAAAGTTTTGCACTTACAAACACAAACCTTAAATTAGTATGTACATATATGAGTGTGCTTAGCTTGGCAATATTTTACACAGTCGCTCAAACTAAATGTAGAAATTGATGCATACTTGTGATGAAAGTGAGCGGCCACTGCAGAAACTGTTGAAAATTCTACTGAAAAACAAAAGCAAAGCACACATACATACATATACTCTATGTACCTACATTTACGTGAGTATTTATGTATATATATATATATATGTTGCCCGCAAAATGTACAATTTGCGATATCAACAGTCATCAAGCTGTTGCTGGAAAAATTGCGCTTTCATGCCAATGCTACAGCTAAGCAAGAGCACATTCTAAAAAATCGGTTTAAAAATGCGACTATAAATCGAGTATATTTTTGTTTATTTTATAAAATTTTTGGTAAATTTACACGATGAATATGTGTTTTTCTCGTTCATACATTTTCGTGTGTAAAAATCCTTTTTGTTAGCGGCTTAACACAATTCCACGGGGGAAATCAAACAGCAGATGTGTACTTTGTAGCTTGTACACACTTTCGTAGTAAATTTACGCACGCCACAGCAGCTATATTACACTCTAAAAAGGAAATTTTAGCTAGGAAATTTACACAATTTTTTTAGAGTGCAGCCATACAAAAACGAGAATGAAAAATCAGCGAAAAAACTAACTTTTATAGTTTTACAGTTTCTGCAAGTGTTGATTCGCTAAAACAACTACTGCGATTATACGAAAATTTAAAATTACACACTCACGCAGCTATGTATATACCGACATATATATTTATACCTGTACAACAATTGGACACATTTATAAATTTATAGACGAGAGTGCCTTGAATTTTGTTTGCAATATTTTCGATTTTATGCAATATTCACCCATTTCATCACGAAGAATATATTTCGAAATGTATGCAACCTAGATATTTTGAAGAAGGTACTGGCAGAATTAAATGTATGTACATTAGGGTGGTCCAAAGTAAGTAAAGTCGGAATTTCAATGCTCTCACTTCCTAGGATTGTCCTATTCGAAAAAAAGTTACCCCTATTTTTTATTTTGAAATAAAGCTGAAAGCGTTCAAATTTCTCAATGTATTTTATATGGAAAAAAACTAATTTTCGTAGAAATGGTATGGGATTCTTGAAACTCAATATTTTTCGATCGGAAACCTCTGGTTCTCTTCAGGAGACTTCCTATTATTATTTAATAATTTTTTAATACTAAAGATTTTTTATTTATCCCCCATTGCATATTCTAACATTTTCTGGGGACATTTAAAATATAGTTACTATTTAAAAATGGTTAAATTCATGATTGGTTATTATTTTTGGGAGTCTTCTGAAGAGAAGCAGGGTTTTTCGATAGGAAAATATTGATTTTCAAGAATTCTATACCATTTCTACGAAAAGTGGTTTTTTCCCCATATAAAATACACAAAAAACTTTGAGCGCTTTGAGCGACCTCTAAATAGAGGTACGTTTTTTCGGCATAGAATAATCCTAGTGGGTGAGAGCATAAAAATTCCGACTTTACTTTTTCTCATTTGGACCACCCAAATGTACATACATACAACGTGCATACATTTATAGAGAAAGTGCCTAAACGTATACGTAACCTAGCGCTCGAGGCTAGAAAAGCAGCTGCCGTATCAGAAACTTTAATAATGAAACTCGTTTGCAGTTAACAATAACAAAAAGCGGCAATAATAGCAAACTTGAAAATCCGAAACCGAAACTGGCAAGTAAACTTTGCATTGCAATTTCTTAGCTTTCGCAGGTGAATAACTATGCCATTCGAGGCAAACGCTGGCACGCAGTGAACCGCAATTTTTACGTTGCTTTGCATAAATACATTTTAGATCTTCAAGGCTAGCAAAGTTCATTCGTTCATGAATTATTATTAAACTTTTTGTTTGTTATTTCCTCAATCAATTTAAGAAGAATTTAAAAGCAAAATCTTTGAATATAGTAACGACGATGTATTCTTGAATTCATTCTGCTTAATGTAAACCCTTTTAAGCACTTCATGTTTTCTGGACCAGATGAAATTATTCCTGTTCTAATTCAAATTACCCATCTCCCTTCGGCCGATGATATTCAACTCGCGTTCTCTGGTATGGGCAAATATTTGGTCGTAATTCAGAACAGGAAAATATACTGGAAGTCGAGGTGTGCACGGCCCTGGATATAGCAATAAGTAGTTTTATTGAATACTTCCTCGACATCCAGTAAGGCCCAAAAAAGTCTCCTTAGTTTCGAAAGCACTTTAAATCTTACGATACCTAAATATATCTAATAGAAGAATCTTTGCATTTTTTAATAATTTATCTATCTGTTCAAATATTTGATATTTTTGGCGGGCCTTGTTATCTTATTTAAATAGTGATATTTTTGTTTTTTCTGTAGCATTCAAATCTTTATTCGTTGCCGAACCTAAGTTAACTCGCCACTGTGAAAACAGTATGCGATCACACCCTGACTAGTAGAACTTTAAACTAAATATCTTAATTGAATGACCTTCATTTTGTTTGTTAGGACTTTTTTTAACAAAAGGTGTACTCAAAGTTCTTACTCAGCAATGTACGAGTGCATTTGTAGAACAGCGCAGTTTTGAAAATTAAGCAATAATATTGCACAAAAACTGCAGTCAAAGTCAACAGCAAAGGTATGGCATTAACTGTTGAAAAACTGTCGGACTAAATACAACCGTCAGCTGCACTAAGAGCAAACGTGTGAGGAGAGTATCGAACGAAACACATACATACGCACCCAAATACTTACATATGTATATGAACAGTGTATTTTCTTTCAAACCCATGCATGTTTACGTACACATATTGCGTGTACATATTTAATGTGAGCATGTATAACACGCGACGACAGCGACGATGATACTTGAGAAACTTTTAATCTTTACAACTTTTTAATTACTTTTTCAAGAAGTTTGAGGTACTTTAAATTGTTTAAAAAATGTTGGTGGGGTAGTCAGAAATAGAATGTGAAATAAATCAAAGACACAAAATAGTAGAAGCAATACAACAAAGAGCAAATAGCAAAAGCAAAAAATCAAATCAACCAAAAACTTAAAATTTAGAAGAAAATCAAAAGAATTGCAAACACCAAAGCCAATCTACTGTTGCTTGCGTGCGTAGAAAAGTTTGGCGCACTACCAGACGCATATCACACACTAGAGTTGCCATGTTGAATTTTAGGTATTTTTGGATAGTTTTTATTTGAATTATTGTACCACACCCAAATAATATCTCATTGCATTAAACGAGCAATTCTTGTATATATACAGTGGCGGTCAAAAATGAATGAATTTGTTTCCTTTTTAATATTTGCAATGTTTTTCAAGCTAAATTTTTTTTGATATTTTTTTATAAAAAAGATATTTCTAAACTAAAGATTTCTCAAATACATTCTTTTGATGCCCATATTGTAGTATTTAGCTTATCATAACCATTTAACTGAATTTAATTTTTCAAATAGGTGGCAACATTCTTCGAAAATATTTTCGAAAGTAAATATTTCATTTATTTAATAAATTTAAATGAGTACAATTTTTCAAACAGGTAGAAACTCTCCTTAATAATATTACCAGCAGTAAGTGTTCGTAAACCTCTTTGGTTTGATATGCATATTGCGATATTTAGCTTAACTTATCAATTAAATTAAATTACAATTTTCAAACAGGTGACATATTTCCACAAAAATATTTACGGCTGTAAGCCTTCATACGCCTCTTTCTTTTGACAGCCATATTGCAATATTTACTTTATCTTACCAATTTACTTAACATGATGTTTTCAAACAAGTGGTAACTCTGTAATTTTCTCTTTTTCTATAATTTTAGTTAGACATCTAACAATACATCGGTGAGAACTACATTCAATTCCATCCATTAGTTTTTGAGTTTGATGAAACCGGCAGATACACAAAAATTCTAAAAATGGTTGATTTAGCTTCTGTAGATCTAATAAAGATTCCCCATATACATTTTTATTTATCCATGCAAGGAATGCATACACTGTCCAAATATTCGTTTAGAGTGTTAAGCCCTTTATTAAGAATAAGCTTCACTATCTTCACTGGAATCTGCCACTTCTGTACTGGCAAAAGTGAGTTCTCATAAGGACGACTTGCTTTTGCGCGTAAAAAGTTAGCCACATCAAACTCAACTAGTTTAAAGCTGTTATTTTCCAAAACTTCTTCATTGATTTTATTAAATATTAAATATTAATATTTAGTAGTTTAAATTTAAATTTTTTTTTTCTTTGCAGTAGCGGTGGCCAAAGGTAGTTTAAGAGTTCAAATGAAATTTGAAAAACGTAAGCTGAAAAAGGGTTGTCAAACACATATGTGGCATGCCGAAAATTGCGGTTCTCGTAGGCATGGGCATGCCAACCAAATGCAAAACAGAATAAGAAAAAATTTCACGTTTAGACGAAGCCGTAGAAATGTTGTAAAATCACTGCCAAAATACTAGAGACTTTAGGGGACATAAAAAGCAAAGCTCAGCGACACAACAGCCGCACAGAAACAATCCACAAGCAAAATGAAGCCTGGAAGTTTTCAAAGTTTCTGTTGACGACAGAGAAATGGCATTTGATGACTGGTTGCTTGCCAGAAAATGAAACTAATCGGCAGACAAGCACGAGAACATCTATAGTAACGGAAGTATTAACAATAATACTAGACTGGCGCTTACACAAGGCCTGTTAGTATTTGGCCGAGCTTCTCCTCCGATTTGTGGCGTGCGCCTTGGTGTTGTCACATAAAGAGGAGGGATTATATTTTTATGAGAAGGTGTTCCTGATGACAGAAATGCACTGGTGGGTTTGCTACTGCCTGCCAAGGGGCGACCGCTGTTAAGAGACAACCTTTTTTCTAAATTTTTTTGCGATGTTGCTTTGACCAGGGCTTGAACCCAGGCCCTGCTAAGTGGAAGCGCGCACTGCTTATCACAGCGGTGTTAGCGAAAGGAAAAATACGAACAGCCTCCACAACACTTGTCAACGCAAGAGAAGCAAAGCAACGGCTGTAGCTCCAATAACCAGCAGGATAGCATTAAGCCGCATTAAAACACACTGCTGGCGCCTTCCACGGAACAGACACTGCCACAGGCATTGCATGCATCGAGAAGCCGCAGAAAAAAAACAGCTGATGGAAAGTAAAGCAATCACGCTGTTGGTTGTACGATGCTTCTGGGGAAAGTGCTGCTGGTCAACAACAAGCAATCCAGCCACAAAATAACAACAAAACTAACGCGCGACAATAGTAAAAATGAAAGAAGAGTGAGAAAGAGCAAAGGCATCAAATCACAGTCCTTTGGCAATTCGAGCACATTGAAATTGAAATTGACTAGCGGCAGTAAAATATCTCTCTTTGACGTTGTTATTGTTGTTTGTTTCTACAGTCACTGAACTCAGTTATATTAGGCCGCCAGGTCCTGTCGTTTTTCCTTTTTTTTTATCATCACATCAAGCTGCTAACACTTTCACACCTACGATAAGCAAATAGAGCAAGTAAATTGAAAAATAAGTAAACAAAAAGGCAAGCAAACTGGTCAACCTGTACGAGAAACAAAACCAAATATGGAGAAAAGGCTACGAAACATCGTTAAATCGTTATATTCAGTGAGCAGCTGCCACCAGTAGCACGTTTTTTCTATTCTCTCTAAAGTGGCTCAGCCTCCGATTCATCATTTCAAAAGTTACCGTTAGCAGAATTACAAATCAAGAAGCCCGCTTTCAAAAGCAATTCCTATCAGCGAGATAATATCAAAATTTTGGTTGAACGTTTGGTAAGCGCTGGTCAGCTGGTTCCTACTGCTTAGCGACGGCTATCTGAATGTTTTCGTTAGTCATCGCGAAGTCATCAAATTAATGGGTGAGTAAAATTCTCAAATCTAAAATATGTTGGTATGTATGTATGTACTTGTATATGATCAAATACCATTCAGTCAAAGTAGATTATTGAATTATTGAAATGGAAAATCAAATTTCACACACAAATCATAAAAGTTAAAGCAATGTGTACAGTAGTGGGGGTTAAAAAATGTTGAGTGTGCAAATTTGCATTTTTGAGTTAGTTATGCGCAGTGAACCATAAATGTGGCCCTCTTGATCTGCGTGCGTGCATACCCGCTCTTAATTTATTTTATTGTTGTTAGTGCTCGTCTATATACTACGCTTCTGCAGTTTTGTTAAAGATAAAATATTCATTTATTCATTTCAAAAGCAGATAGAAAATTTTGTATTTTATTCAGCAAAATTGATATTTGTCAACGGGGCGTATACGCAATATATTTTGACTTGACTTATTTTTAATCCATAAAATTTTGATACGGTTTCACATAAAATAATTTATATTTTAAGAACGAAAGGGAAATAATGTAAACGGCATTGTATTATGATTACTAAATAAGTAGTATAAAACAAAAAAAAAAAGCTCCTAAAAAGCAGTTTTCTCCAAAAACAAAAAAATACCAAAAAACCTTGTAATTCCCCAATTTCTGTAGGAATTCCCAATACAAAGATTTAGGAGAATATCTGCATCTGTATATTAACAGGCTAATATAAATTTTGTTCGAGTTCATTTGGCGGTTCTACTGGACCGAGTTTGAAACCAAAAGCACTATTCGAAAGACGTGTTGGTGTAGATTATGATTATGACGATTATGAAGACACAAACGAACACGAGGACGAATACGAAAACCAAGACAAATATGAATACGAATGCGAAGACTAAAACGAAAAGACGACGAAAACGAATACAGATACGAAAACCAAGACGAACATAAATATGAAAACGGAGACAAATACAGGGAAGATTTCGACTACGGATACAAGCAAAGGTTGCCAACTTAGTGCTTTAAGCACTAGATTTAGTGCTTTTTGAAAATTAAAACGCCAAAAAAAAATGGTTTAGTGCCTAGTGCCCTTTTTAGTGCTTTTTTTGAACAAAAGTTTCTGAATTTACAAGAATCTACAAATTTAAACGCACTAAAATGCAAACCATGATTGATAAAAATATGAAGTTGCAAACCCACGTTCTTGCGTTCTTGTAAAATTGTATTCGCGTTGAAAATGCTAGCACGCAGATAAGTTAAGTTTTTATTTTTTTATTTTCTTGATTATTGATTGATTACACAGTTCGAAAAACTTTATCTCTTTTTGCCAGCAGAGTGCATCGGTTTTTGTAGATTTTTCGGTGCTGAATCCAAAACTGGCTGCAGAATTTCTCTACCACGTCAGAATTTTGAGATATCCTAACCTCTAAGTGATACTTAGGGTATCATTAAGTATTACTCTTCCCCTTTAAAATTCAATTTCGTTTGTTGTGATTCGATTGTTTTTTCTCCAGATGTACCAGTTTTAATGTGTACTTCGGTATTACTTCGTAAGCATGAATGGGTATTTATTTATACATGTAAATAGTGTTTATTTTTTCCTTTTGTTTACCACAAACTGTTATGAAAAAAAGAGTATCCTTTGATTAAAAAAGAAATTTAGTGCTTTTAGTACGGTAAAACGCTCTTTTTTCCAAGGTTTGGTGCTTTTTGAAACTCAAAAGTTGGCAACACTGGATACAAGTACGAAGATAAATAGGAAGACGACTACGAAGCCAAATGCGAAGGTCAATACGAATACGAAGACGAATGCAAAAACGAATACCAATCGAGGACAAAAACTAATATTAGGACGAAATACGAAGACAAATGCGAAGAGTAATATGAGTAGTGGTACTAAGACGAATAAGAAAACGAAAACGAATGTGAAGAAGCATACTAAGGCTAAGGATATATTAAGAAAAAGTTAAAGCCTTTATCAAACGATGGTCCAAAGACTTGAGTGATCTTTTATTGCCTTTTGTTTATTCGCATTTTGGTTGTTTGTGTTTCCGACAGGATAAGAGTATGTTGTATTGTAAAACCATTTTCTCTTTTGTTTATCTCTTAGCTCCACTGTGACAGAATAAAATCCGTGAAGAAGCAATTCTTGCTGATCTCTTTGAGAAATTTACCATGGGACCAAACAAAACCGTTTCCCTTCAATAAATAAGAGCCAGTTGAAGCTCTTAACGATTCAAAGTCGTAGGAAGAGGCTTAGTGTGTTAGGCATGTCTAAGCTAGTGCTTAAATGCTTATGCGCATGGTTCAATAATACAAGGTTAGATAATTATTGACAGCAGCGGTTTGACACTCCCTTACAAAAGGTTGCATTTATGAAGGACAAAGAAAGGGGAAGAATGAAATCTCTTGCTGCGAAAATGGTAGTAGAAAAGTACGCAAAGTAGGCAGTTAGTAGTGAAACTCTTTTTGTAAATTCTAATGTATTTGCAGAAAATTTGGCAATATGGAAATATGGAACGTAATATTGATATATCTACGTAAATTATGCAATTTATGTGCTATTTAGCTGTATAAAAACTGCAAAAGAACTCAAAATTAAAATAAAACTACTATGGGATTTATATAAACATACAATTTAAAAATAATTTATGTTTTCATCAGTTAAATATGCTTCATATGCATATACAAATAAATAAATTTTGCCAAAAGCTTATACTTGTATTTCACTCCAAAGCACCAAAGCGGTGCGAGAGAGACAACTGTCAGTTTATCGAACCTTGTATTATTGAATCATGGCTTATGCGATGACTTTGACAGATATTCAAACCAGATTGTGACCTCAGACTTGCTTTTTCGTATCAAATAAAAAAATTAGCTGAATTAAACACATAGTAGATTACTTTTTGCGCAGCTGGTAAGCTAAATTAGTGTATAAAACAAGTGTTTAATACCCAGTTCGATACTCATATATTTCAAAAACTTTATAGTTATGTATTTATTTATTTTTAAAAATTTTCAATTAAAATGCAGTTCATTCTACAAAAAAAACTTTATAGAAAACTAAAATAAAAAAAAACAAATTTTCATCCAAATTTCATAGTATTTGGATATAATGGAATCGTTGTGGAAAAATTGCGCGTAAACGGATAAGCTAACTTTTTGAGCTTTTTATTTATAAAATGCCACAATTCTCTTTCGGTCTCCATAAAATATGTATGTATTTATATTTGTATTCCACCAAAAAAAATTGATTATTCGCCAAAATTACCACTGACACACTTTCTCGCCTACATATTGACTGATTAATAGTGCTTGCACACACCAAAGCATTTCTATTCCGGTTGGCATACAAAGCCAGAAAAATGTAAAAAAAAAAAAACAACAAACCAAATGGCGAACTTTGAAAGTGAAAAACACTTGAAATACATACAGTGACGAACAAAACTATTGGCACAGTGAATTTTTCGCCATATATGCAAAGTTTTTTATTCTAATTTATTTTCGATAATTTTTTATAAAAATGTAGTTCATTCTACACCAGAAAACATAATAATAAAATCTCTAAACTTTGTGCAAAACTCAGGAAAATTCATTAAATTTGCACACTAATTTGCAACTTTTTATTCAGATTTTTTAGAAAAATTCTAAGTATGCAGTTTTATTGCCCATTCAAATTTAGTATAACAAAGTGCAAGTTTAAAGTTGCTAGAAAATCGCGTTATTTTTTGGCAATTTTTTTAGTGGAAGGGGTTGCTCATTTTCTCCATACAAAAAATGATTGTCGAATTACTTTGTATGGAAGAACTTGCGTGAAAAAAAATTACCAAAAATCAATGCGATTTTCTAGCGACTTCAAACTTGCACTTTGCAATTTGAATGGGCCTTAAAACTGCATACCTAGAACTTTTCTAAAAAATCAGAGTAAAGAGTTGCAAATTAGTGTGCAAATTTAATGAATTTTCCTGAGTTTTGCACAAAGTTTAGCGATTTTATTATTATGTTTTCTGGTGTAGAATGAACAATATTTTTATAAAAAATTATCAAAAAAAAATTAGAATAAAGAACTTTGCATATATTGCGGAAAATTCACTGTGCCAATATTTCTGTTCGGCACTGTAAATAAATTGCAGCAAAGTGAAAGTTAAACCAATACAGGCAAGCCAAAAGCTGAAGCGGTTGACAATCAGGAAACGGTTGAACGCAACGGGAACTGCTTTGCCAAGCGAAATGTGAAAATGGTGAAAATAATAGATTACCAGATTAAAAGCGTACTGGAAGCGAAGGAGTGGGCGCACAAAAACACAAACAGAATAAATATATAATGTGCAATTATATACATAAATAACTATGAAAGTTTTCTAGTGGCTTTCGAAGGTATTTACAGACGTATGTATTTATAAGAGATACTGCGAGTGTACTATGGTAAATAGTCCGCGAACGATATACTAAATGGAGCTGAACTTCACAAAATTGTTTGTTAAATTTTCGATAAGTATTTATCAACAACAAATAAAAAGAACTCGATGAACAAGCATACTGGCTGCAAAAATGTGCTTGAACAAAAACTTTCCACGCTTTCGCTAGAACCGTTGTAGTGCTAAACGCTATAGGGTGAGAGGCGTGGCGTCTACAATCGCAACGCCACCATTCACAGCTCGCAGCTTTTCCTCTTTTAATGGATTATCAATTTATTAGTAAAATACTAGTGCTTCCTTGAGGCGCTTTGACAGACGCAATGCATCATTTACCAAAACGCAATCCCACTGATTGGACCGAAGTAAGCGTTTAAATTAGCGTGTTGGTAACTTCTAGCCGGCGGCTGGTAGCGCAACGCTTAAGCTGATGCCACGACCTTGCCGTTGAGCGATTGCCGCTTACATACATGCATGCATACATATTTATTTAGAAAGAACACCCGCTCCAACAAAAGAAAGCAGTCACTGACGCATTCGCTTTGTAATTGATTAATGATTCTTTCCGCGTACCTTATGCCCTTTCCATCATTTATCCACTTACCACAAAGCATTGATTTTGTTGTTGATATTATCGTGGTATTCTTAATGGCAGCCAAGGGACCGGATGTCTCTGCTAATAGACTTCCGCTACTACGCTCACTGTATATTTACTTAGTTTTTTTTTATTATTTCGTGCTCCTCATTTGTCGTTGCTTTCAATAATTTTTATAACAAAAAAAATAAATAAATAGGAAAAACCAATGCAATAGAACCACAACAAAAAGCAAATACGAGCAAATGAATTTTATTATTAATTTTCTAACGAGCCGGCCACGGATGCGCGAGGCTTCGCCACGCGCTGAATGTATGCCTATATATGTACATTTAAATCTTGTCTAAATCCGCTGAGTAGCGAGGTCAAAATACCTCGCCTTTCCTTTATACTATGTATTGAAGACAGTAATTTTAAATAGGTGGCAACCCCAATCAAAAAACGTAAAGTTTTCGTTACATGCGAAGGCCATGCACTCTCAATTGGTATCTTACTTTTTCCTCCAACAAATGGTGAATTTCTTATAGTATTTAAACAGGTGGCAACCCTACTCAGAAAAATAATACATTATTACAGAACCAGAGGCTAAGTCGTTTCGTTTGACAGCTACGGTACAGAACTGATGCCTACGCTTATTATGATTGAAAATGGTAATTTTATTAACAGGTGGCAACCCTACTAAAAACAAAAAAATTTTAGTGATCTTCTAGAGGCCAATCCCTTTCATTTGACATCTCATCTTTTGTAATCCAACGAACGGTGAGGATCTTATAGTTTTTTAGACAGGTGGCAACCCTATTAAAATTCTAAGTACAAAAAGATCCCTCTCCTGTCGATACAGAGTATATTTGAGAAAATCTCGTCAAAATCCGTTCAGTAGTTTTCGAGATTACCGCGTACAAAAATCACGACTTTCCTTTATACTATGTATTGATAAAGCACCAACAACTAAAACATAACTATGGATTTCGTTTATTTCAACCACTCGTGTTCATAGTGTTCATACTGTGGGCGCATTGGCTTCTAAATGAGGAAGAACAGCTCAGAATTAACTAAGCGCAATATTTGAAATTAGGGTCTGCCAGCTAATTGCTCCGAAAGGTCTTCTAGAAAACTATTGGAGACACAAGTTTGGACAAAGTAAATAAGAGCGAACAGGAAATCTTTTGAAAGGTACAAAGAGCTTCATGTGTCGGCATTTCAACTTCAGGGTAAAATCATATCAATTCTTCACCTTTCACTGTTACAGACAGTCATTCATACTATGGGTACAAAGGATATATGTATGTTCTTTAACTTTAAAGAGGTCTAGCAGCCAATTTCATAGGACAGTACTGAATTAAGTAGAAGTAGGCTGGCTAAATGGAATACAAGTTGGCTTAAAAGCCAGCATAGATTACGTCGTGAATACCTAAATATACATAATAATAATAATAATAATAGATCGGCGCTTACACATATGTTAGTGTTTGGCCGAGCTCCTCCTCTGACTTGTAGCGTGCGCCTTGATGTTGTCACACAAATCGGAGGGACCTACAGTTTTACGCCGACTCCGAACGGCGATTGTATTTTTATGAGAAGCTGTTTTTCATGGCAGAAATACATTCGGAGGTTTGCCATTGCCTGCCGAGGGGCGACCCCTGTTAGAAAAAAACATTTCCAATTTACATAAGTTCCAATAAAAATAAAAATAAAAACCAAATGATAAAGTAGAAAAAGTAAGAACAGTTAACGTGGCGAACTTAGCTCAGCGGATTGACCACTGGCTTTGTAATTTGAGGTCGCTGGTTCATATCCCAGCATAGCAACTATAACTTCTACCTTTGGAAATTATTGTTGTTTTTCCAAATCATTTTTTCATTTGAAAGAAACAGCGGCATCAAGCTCAATAAAATTGTTGAATAAGTTGCAATATGTCAAAAAAAATTGCAACTAACTTTAGAATCGATTACTGTTATTTTTTTTTATGAAAATAGCACAAATTTTTTGTTAAAAACCCGTTTATTTCACAACATAGTCTCCGTTTAGCTCGATAAATTTCGGCCAGCGTTTTTCAAATTATTAGATAAATTTCTTCCAAATACATAATAGTTTCCTTCAAGGTCACAAACTAAACTTTTGTTTTAATGATGACATTTCTCTTGGTTTGGAAATACGGAATAGTCGCTGGGAGCTAAATCTGGTGAATATGACGGATGGGGTAAGAGTTCGTGGCCCAATTGATGGATCTTTTCGACGGTGATTACACACCTCCTTCTTGGCCAAATGTGGTCCTTTTTTCTTCTAATCTATATAGTTCTGTCCAAAACCTCTGAATAGTTTTCGTCAGTGATCGTTTAGCCCTTTTCAAGATAATTGATTTGATCTATTTTGGTACACTTATTGATTGTTCCTTGGTCGCTTGTGTATTGCAAAAATGCATTCGAATTGCGCCTATGGTCGAGTTGCACCCATCTCATGGATGACATTTTCATATTAAACTATTCATGTAAAACTTGACGCATCCACTCGGTTGAGATGCTTAGGGCTTCAGCCATCTCACACACTTTTATTCACCGATCGCCTAATATATTACATGGATTTTATCGGCGATGTCTGGCGTGACGACCTCTTTTGGGCCATCTGAACGTTCGAAACTCAATAAATCGCTTTTTACGCAATGAAATTGATAGCACAGAATCTTCATAGCATTTCGCAAACCTTTTCTTGACTTCGGTAATGGATTTTTTACACAAAAAATAATGCTTCATTGGCACACGAAATTCACTTTTTCTCGTTTTCGTTGAAATTCCTTATCCTTTCACATAATCATTTCTAGAGGGAAAGAAAATAAATTTGCTTAGCATTATAACCATGAATTAAAATAAGGGTAAATGACAATATTAAATTACAATACTTTCCAAGAAACTCAACTAACAATACGTCTGTTGGTGCATAAAGCCGAGGAATAAGTGCATCTGAAGTATAATCCTTACATACATTAACTTACATGAATACAAAGTAGACAAGTTTTTAGTAAAGTTGTATCGCAGTAAATCAGCACAGATAAAAGATAAAACAGCAAAGCGGCTTAAGCATGGAAAAAGTACATATGTATGTAAATAATAAGAAGAAATGTAGAAAACTTTCAAAAATAGTATTCGGTAGAAGCACATTGCTAACATCACTGCTGTACCTCTTTAACAACAAATACAGGGTGTCTCGAGACAAAAGCAGAAATTTTAGTTTATGCGAAAATCATAAACATACATAATAATTTGCATATAAATTTTAATTTATTGCGGATCGCAATCGGTTACACCATTGTCAAAGATATCACATATAAGAAGCATATAGAGGAGCAGTACAGTTTTTTTAACGAATTGAAAAATACAAATTTCAAAATAAAATTTTCCTTTTTCAAGGTTTTTTTTTATTTAAATTCTCCAGTTTCCACCTTTAGTTGCAGTATTCCATGGAAAACAATCTCCTCCCAACTTTTCGATTCAAAAATTTTCAAACCAAGCCAAGGCCTGTAATGAGGTTGCGCCAGCATATAATGCGGACGTATGTGGGTTTTCCTGCTGAGCCACTTTTGCCAATACGGATTGTATTTATTTCAGTCTCTTCTGATATTTTTCTATAACAATAAAGTTTCGAACCCAGACTTTGAATATTTTGTTGCGCCATCACGAAGGCCTCTCCTTATCTTCCGTGGTTTGCTAGGAAGCAGACTACGGTTGATTGCACAAACTTGAGGGACGGCTCTAGAGTAGTGTTTTTTTTTAGATGTACTTGCTGTATGGCCCGGGTTGTTAGCTTAATACTTGAGCGCGGAGTACCCCCGTATTTCCGCTGCAAGTATTTTGGTTCATTCATCTTGTTTGAGTGGATTTTTTGTACATCGCGCACCATGATATGAATGCTAGTGAGTGCGGTTGCATTTACTGTGTGCCTTTGTAGTGAACTTTTACTGTCGCAGAAGAGACCGGTGTTGCCGTATCTTTAATTTAGGCGAAGATGGTTGCTTAAGCCGGTCTTGTTTGAGCAGCGCTTTGCGTTTTGTATCCACAATTAAAATCGAACCCATTACTGGCAAAAAAAATACGACCCTCCTATCGGGCCGAATGCATTGTAACCACAATGGCGGAGGTCGCCCGGTGTCCAAGTACTCCGTTGAGACTGGGTTTTACGAAATCTGCCAGTCTGGCTTATCTTTGGTACGGGTCTAATGATACCTTTACTTTGCTTAAATGTCTAAAGTTATGCATATATATCGGTTTAAACCTTTTCTTGGAAAATATTTTCGAGGGTACCTTTCAGACCAGCTCTCAGTTCACGCTTAACGATATTTTTATTGATGTAATACATCCAAAATTGTATAATTTCTTAAACATGCATCAACTTATTTTGTTGAGAGATCCTACATTTATCTACAAGCATATTAATTTAAGCATTATTATCTTTTTATTAGCCCACCCGAGAATGTGTGCCTCTATGCCAGCGTGCTTAAGGTGAGAGCTTATACTTTTTGTTGCTACACAAATGTGTGCACATTTGATACTATGAAAAGTGCATATGGTGTGACGGAAATAGTGATGACGATGCACATTCACCTTTTCCAACTCTTACACGTGTGTAGGCTTATTGGGCTTATTGGGATGCCTGTAAATCGTACGACACCATATGGGAAAATATGCACTTGCACTCAGCATATTGTTTCGAATCATATGTATCCCAACTTTTACTGTAAATGGAAACTTGTGCATGGCATGGCAGTATTTGTGCACATAGAGGTATGCATAAGTTTTTGCAAGTAATGTATACTCATAACGCCTTTCCAATGAACTCCAACGAAGCGCTTACGGCAGATACATAAGCAGCAAACTCAGAAACGTGACCCAGACAGAGTGGCACTCAAAAACTGAAAATTGCACTATAATCTTGTAGGGGTTATTTCATAAATTTAAATTTGTTACGTTGATTCATTTTAAATGCATTTATGTGCATTAGGGTGGTCCTTAAAAATCAAGTGAAAGAATTTTTCAGTCTCACCCCCTCAATCGGTAATACCACAGCCACAGACCATCGCATATAAATTTTGGTCCCGATTGGAGACGGTTAAGGCGTCCGCAGGGCACGGGTTCAAGTCCTGGTCAAAGAAACATCGCAAAAAATTAAAAAAAAGGTCCTTTTTTAACAGCGGTCGCCCCTCGGCTGGCAATGGTAAACCTCCGAGGTTCTCATAAATACACAATCGCCGTTCGGAGTCGGCGTAAAACTGTAGGCCCCTCGTCTTTGCGTGACAACATCAAGGCGCCCGCCACGAATCGGAGTAGAAGCTCGGCCAAACACTAACTTATGTGTAAGTGCCAATCTAGTATTATTATCAAAAGTAGACGCTTAATTTTTTTGTTGTAGTTATGATTTCATTTCGTTTCAGAGCAACCAATACGAATGCCTATAGTTCGTTTCACGTAAGGTCTCGGTCCAATGGTCCTGAGACTTCACAGTCGTCTTTGTCATTTTTGGCGGCTACGGTATATTCGTCAGTTTTGCTTCGAAAATCATAAATACATAGGTGATAATAAATAGATAGGCGCTTCGCTGATTTGCATTATCAAAACGTATGTAGCATATCATCGGCTATCTACCATGTTCAGGAACTCAGAAAAGAGGAACTTCACAACTTTAATTCTTAATGCTTTTAATACTACACAGACTTAAAAAAAAAAAGCTTGATCTACAAGTTATCGTATAAAAGCCCACTCGAAATCATGTTTTTTCGTCTTTGAGTCATCGATGTAGATGGTAATACCAACATTTTTCGTCATTAGCCCGGCGTGCCATTCTCTAACTGCAAATCATATACAAATTCTGAAGCGGAAGTCCCAAACCACATAATGTAATAGGGTGAGCTTTGATTTCAATATCGTATCATCTTCAAGATTCCCTCAAGATCGAAGCGTTATGATGAACTATGCCAGATATGCCGTGGTATGTGAGTTTCTGCACCCTTCAGATTACATTCTGTTAGCTGCTTTTAAGCAGTACTTTTCACCAGAATACCGCTCCATATATTATGATGGGTCGCAGGACTTTGGTATGTTATATTTCGGTGAGTAGGTAATTTAATTCCCCTGCTTTAGAATAGTTATGGGCTCCCCTTAAGATTTGGATGCATTCCCACCTAACAAGTCGCCTATCACAAGCATTTGTAAAGATATTTATAGCATAGCCGGCACCACCCTATCCAGACCTGCTGATTTTAGGGGGTCGAAAGATTTCTTTCCTTCTATTCACTATGCCTATAACGCCATCGCACAGCCTGAAAATTTTCAATTATTCCTGGGTAGGCTCAGTCCACGAGCCTCATTTGTTGTTCCAAAAATTTTTTCAACCGAAACTCTTCCGTTGCGTTCCTAATGCGTCATGCCCTACAGTTTCCCTAATCCCTTCTACATCCACTACATTTGGTAATACGTATTAAAGAGTTCTCTCTTTCCACGTTCCTAGTTTCATTAACTCTGCATTCCACTAATCTGCTTTTGTTCGTGTAACTACATACATATGTGGCCTAGCAGCAGTACAGAAAATATCGAATGTGGTAGTCAGTAGCGGTAACGGTTAACCGACCGATCAGTGTTCATTATCGCTCATTTAAATTCTACCTGGGCCGTAAGTAGTTTGTGGAAAACAATTTTAGAAAACCTTTGTTAACCTAAGTACATATCGCACACCATCTTCAAAAGAGACCCAACTCAAAATTACACGCTCGTCAGAAAATGTGAAAAGCTATTTCTTAGCACATGCTAATCATATGGTCAAGGAAGATCAACAAATTTTCAACAAACTATAACAAAAATTTGCTGAAAGGTGAATAAAAGCTCTGTGTACATTTTTAGTGCATAATTTCAAAAATGCCAAATTTTGAGTTGTGTCACTTTTGAAGGTCGTGTGCGATATATGCCTAAAAAACTAAATATCCCTTTTTGTGAGACGCTCTTTCGTGACAGAGATATACCGATGCTGATCGTTTCTAGAAAAAAAAAAAAACGTTTGTTGTAATTTGCATTTCCCACTGGCCAAGCATCGTAACACTCGACTAAAGCGATCGCCTTTGAGCCTACAAAGTACACATACATATTTATGCAAACATATATGGATGTAAAAAAATCTAACTTATAAGACTTCCCTTAATTTAACTTTAATTATGCCACTTGGCCCATTTCAGGCGGAAGTCAGTTCGACAGGCGACACCAAGTTAACATCACTATACATATGTTTGTATGTAAAGTTAGCTAAACCATAAATGCAAGCTGTTAGTTCCTATGCATGTATGTACATATGTAAATCTAAATGTATGTCCGCTATCACACGTACTTGAAAAAGATAAAGACAGCAATTAGCATAAAGTTGCAGTAGATAATTAGTGCCATTAACTTACTTTAGTTGCAAGCTAACTTCGCAAAGTTGTTCTACAAACACCAACAACAATGGTGCGAACAGGAAAGCAGCAGCAGCAGCAGCAATGCGCCACAACGCCACAAAGGCAATGTTGATGATTAGTGATGTGCTGAATTGTCGGTACCCAATACTTCAAAAATATTTCGGTTCCCAGTTCTTCCTTTTGGGTACCCAATACCGATTCTTTACATTAAACCATCGCCGCTTTATATATTTAAAGTTTATAAAAAAAAAATAATAATTTTAATACCATTTTATTTGCTATCGGCCAAAAAAATTAAACTTGTCGCAACAGTAAAATATTATGTTATCAGTTTTCACCTTAGTAAATGCGAGGTTTGAGTACAATGCTTTGAGAGATGAAGAAGCCCTTCAAAAGCCCTGAAAAGATAATATCATCCGATTCATCTAGGACACAAATTTTTCAGACAAGTAATAGTTCCTCTGC
This sequence comes from Rhagoletis zephyria, assembly GCF_001687245.7. Lineage (NCBI taxonomy): Eukaryota > Metazoa > Arthropoda > Insecta > Diptera > Tephritidae > Rhagoletis > Rhagoletis zephyria. The sequence goes on along the minus strand of NW_016157224.1, from coordinate 107,202 downwards.
ATTATGGCGACGGACAATCATATGTGCATTACATATACATTTTACATTTGAAACAATATTAAAAGTTCTCTTTACCCCTACATTCGGCTTCTGATTAGCGAGTCTCCCCTGAACAGGGTTTTCCATATTTTTTGGCCAATGTGCGAATTTTAGAAACTTAACTATTACGATACCGAGTATCGAGAGTATTGGATACTTTTTAAATCGGTACCGAGTATCTACCAATACTTAAAAGTATCGACTCAGCACATCACTAGCGGTGATGACGAAAAGTGCTGCCTGTAGTGGTTATTGTGGCACTCGTGGTGGTGGTGGTGGTGGTAAAGTGTTGGGAAGAGAATGATGCGCGACACTGTAAAATGCTAATAAGAAAAACGAATAGAAGACAGGATGAAAAGAATACGATAAAAAACGAAAGGAAATAAATAGGAATCAGATTAAGAAGATGTCTGTCATACGTCAGACATTATTACGGGAAACTTTTTTTATACCAAAAGCACATATTAGCTGCTTACATGTGCTCGGAAACTTTTAAAAGCCGTCTGAAGTTAGCTGGACGAGCTTAACATAGATTATTAGGGTAGAGGGATAATAGTAAGACATAACTAGGATCTCGCAAAATTGGTTTGGAAATCAATCGTCGCTGAATTTCGTCCATTTTTCAGATATAAAATTTTCAAAACATGCTGGCGAGAAGTTCAATGCCTAAATTTCATTTACATCTGCATGCATTGGGCACAAAAATGATGTAGAAAATATGTCGCACTAACTTGAAGCAGGCGACCAAAGTTGTGGTAGGATAAACTTTTTTACTACATTTATTTTCCTTCTATACCTTTTGACTTCCTTTCGCTACTGATTTATCGGACAGGTCGCATATTGTCAAGATGCGCGGATGGTAGCAGGTGCGCTAATGGGACTAAAAACTACAAGTGGGCCATGTGACCTAAAAAGAATGTGCACCACCGAAGCAAAAACGCCTCTCTCAAATGTGAGGGCAATATGAAAATGCACAAGGAAGTATAAGCAAAACTAAAGTATATGAAATTAAAGTTGCTAAATTGTATAAGCGAAGCAGCTACAAGGGATTCAACTAATAAACGCTTGGCCGCCCAGCCAAATACCTGCTGATACCAACCAAAACATAAAAGTTTAAAAGAGTCAGGCACGTGACAGCAGAAAGCGGGACAAAGACAATAACGACAACCAAAAACTAAGCGTAAACGTAAGCAGAGTAAAGAAAATTAGCGCGACGTGCCGCATTGGCAATGCAAGGAAAGTAATGTTGAGCAACTTAGACCAGCTAGGCGTGACATAAAGCGCGCTTTCGAATGCGGATGCACGCAAAGTAATAAAAATCGCTTCTTATGGTCTCATTTCTTTGGGTTGCTCTCAAAAGAAACTTGCTTAATTTCCTTTATTCCAACATCAAAGTTAGATTTTCTTATGCTACACTGAATGCTGTAAGTAGACGTTTTGCACAAATGAGCGAATGAAGAGCAAAGTAAACCGCAATACGAGATTGCAGAAGCAGCTTTAATTTATTTTTAAATAAATAATTATAATAAAATCGTCGACAAAATGTTTGCACAGACGTAGCCTAGCACGAATGTCAGTGGCCAAAGCAGCAAGCTGTAACAACAACTACAAATTTTCATCCTTGCAGGATGAAGCAGGGTTTTGGTACGGCAACAAGTTAAAGTACTTTGTACTGGTTGTACTATTTTCTCAGCCACAGTCATTTCTTCGTCCTTTTTCTTCGGCACTCTTTCAACCTACAGCTTAAACTAACGCATTTCGTTTAAGCAATTCTAAATGAAAATTCTTTCAACCTGCTTATCTGTTTCTCTTTAAACTTGATTGCCTGTGCCACCACAGATTTCCACACCGCCGATCTTGATCGTTATCAACGGCACACCCAATGCCTCATCAAGTTGATTGCCAATGTCCATGGTAGCATGAGTTCACCAAATCGCTCTACTATCGCTATCGGGAAAGCAACAAACAACAATACCATTTTACGCATTTTCCATATGAGTGGATAGCCAAAGGAATGCAACGCAAAGCAAAGCAATACAAACTTAATAAAAGCGCAACCAGCACACATATTAACATTTATACGAATACTCAAGCAAGTACAGCAACAAAATCGTATTTCTTAGCAACAACCACAAAACGACATGTAATAACAGCTACAGTTCAGTGGAATTAAATTAAGTAGAGCACAGTGGAGTTCAGTTGAGTTGAGTTCAGTTTCGTTTAGGTTCAGTTCATCTTTTCAGTGGCACCAACTGCCATCAGCTCGACTTGAACTGGTACAGTGTACTGGTTTGGAATGCCTTTTTATTACTTTTTTGCCAAGAATTCTATGAATTAGCAAATATCTTTCGATGACGTAGTTGATTAGTAATTAAAATGCTGTTAAAAGAACAGGGGTAAGTCCATAACCCCGACATCCCAAGACTCTATCTTTGTTTACCTTTAGTCTGGCGGTAGATCTGACCAAGGAGGGACAATCATGTCAAGTATAACAATGACGTCTTTTCGGCTACAAGGCAAAGATGGCATTCCATTTTCGTTGTCAAACGAACGCGCCCAGATAATCAGTAACCATTCCAATATTTTCAATATCTAAAAAATGTCAGTAGTTCTCTTCTGTCTAGGTCCGTCCACTGCTCCCATGCGCTCACTGTGTTCTGAGTTTACACAATCAATTATTGTAAGTCTCGTAGAAAACCAACTGAGTTTATAAAATCGCTAGGGCGGCACAAGGACAGATGATGAGCGTTCCCTTGCCCAGTTCCCGCACCTTGTAGGTAGCCCCCTGTATCCAGTACTGGGTTAATGTTTTTTTATCACCACAAGAGTTAAATAGTGTCGAGATACTCCTTGACGAGCTCGAAAGTGATTATCGTATTCAAAAGGGTTCGACTGGTGAGAAAAGATAACTGCAAAACTTTTGTGTAAGTTCTTTTCAAGGTTTGATTGCGAATATGTAGAGATTGTATAGGTGGCTCACTGCACTAAAAACCCACGCCTGCTCCGTTTCCCTCCTTCCGCGGAACAACCGCGGCCTATTGCCTTTATATGAAGATCTGCGGAGTTGTTCCGCTTGACGCCATTTTCTTAGGATAGTGCTTGCCATATGACAAACAACGGACTAATTTACTGTGCCATCTGCGCATTGCAATGGAGAGCCGAGTGGCTGTTCCACCTCTACCTGTTCTGTCCTCCGTCCTTTAATGTCTAGTACCTATTATGCACTAATATAATAAGTGATCGTTTACTACTTGTAGCAGCGTATGTTACGCGAGATACCCATTTTAGTATCTAGTACTTAAATTGTCGTATTCTGGTCGTTCGGTGTTTCACTTTACCCTATTTCAACCATTTGCTTACCCTGAAATTCCACTTCTTTCTTAGTTGTTTCTATTGACGTTGTCTCTATTACGGGTTCATCAACAGAGGCTCTTTCACCTCTCTTTTGTTGTGTTTGTAATGGACTCCCTACTAACAGAACCAGCAATAGAGCCCTAGTCTTGTTTACACGGAAAAGGAAGGTCTCAACCTTCCAGTGTTTAGGGACATCTGTCCGAGGAGGTGTACTACCTAGATACGATGCTGATATGGAAAACTCACGTCGAGCTGAAGGTAAATCGAGCACTGAAAGTTTTCGGACAGTGTCGGAGAACATTTATGGCGTTTTCTTTTCTACAAAAAATTTTGCCTTTAATTTCCCTCTCCTTAGTATTTTCGCGTAGTGGGCAGAGAGAAGGGAAAATTTTCCTGGGGAAAAGAACACGCCGTTTGGTATCTAGACCGGCTATGGTATTCTGGATATAAATACATAGTTATAATCAGGTCAATCGTCACGTACTCTACTGTAGGATGGTGGCGCAGAACCATGGCCAAAACCACGGTTTCTTTGTTAAACAACCTCCAAAGGAGTGTGTGTATAGGCACTACGAAGGCCATGATTACAACGTTAGGACCGGTTCTTAATGATTTATTGGATTTGCCACCTCTGAATATAGCGATCCAAGAGGAGGCAATGAAATCGATGTGTCGACTGCACTCTTTTGGTTTGTGACATGACGATCGGAGTTCAGCGCACAGCGAGTCCTTCAGAAGGTTGCCAGAGAAATACGCTTTCTTTTTGGCATCTAATGAAAAACGATATCTGGAGTATCTTTTGGAAGAAAATACGTCATTCGATTTCTTAATGGGAAACAATAGAGAGACTTAGACACTCTCTTGGGAAGCTTGGTGAAAACTTTCCCATCTTTACCAACGGCTCAAAGACTTAAATTAATATTGGAGCTGGATAGCATCTGGATGGTAACTTCAGATGCTTTACTGCTGTGGGTGGAATAGCAACGGTCTTTCAATCGGAAGTATTTGCAGTACTGAAAGCGGCAGACTGGATAATTGGTGAAAGGTGGCGCGGACATAAAATCATGATCTGCAGCGACAGCCAAGCTGCTCAAAGATGGCCTAGGAATGTAAGTTCAGACTAAACTTCGTTACAAGCTGAAATGAGCTTGAACTTGTGTGGGTGCCAAGATACTACGGTGTGAGCGGCAACCAACTGGCTGATAATTGGCGAACTGCGGTTCTCTGGACCGGAGCCAATTTTAGGGCCAAGCATAGCGGCAACGATCGGGTACATCAAGTATCTTAAAAACAAAAGTCATGAGAGCCGTTGGCGTGGTATTGACACCTGTCGAACAACCAAGTGTTTTCTGAAGAGGCCTGACAGGGTTTTGGCATAGAAGGAGTGATCTACGGGCCCTGAATGGGCTGATTACATGTCACAATCAATGCCGACGACATATGGTCACCATAGGCATCATCGACGATCCACTGACTATATATCTTGCTTGGAGGAGGAGGATAATACAGAACTTTTTCTCCGCCGCTGTCCGGCTTTCGTTAGGCTCAGATGGTAAATTTTTTGGTAGGATGTATTGTCCCTCAACAAACTGCTAGGATTCATAAAGGAGCCTGGTAAGTTTGCTGAGCAACATTGCCTAAGTGTTTGTAAAAATTGCTTTGGTTTCTCAGGCCACCTACAATTCCATTCCATTACAGAGTTTACGTAGTTCAGGTGATAATAAAAGTCAGGTGTTAGTGTGCTATATCCAACTAGTATAAAACCTTGCGGATCCCCCAGATATTCCGCAATCACTAGAAAACTGTTTCCCAATCAAATCGTTAGACGCGATAAAAAAAAAATTCAGAAACTTCCAATGAGCGACCCAAAATCAAAATTCGAGTCCGAAATATAGCTCCTTTGCATAAATATTTTTCCATTAAGCATTTTTTTACACAGTAATTCGTTACAGGCATAGGGACACGCACCAAGCAACTGGGCTAATCTGAAATTCGTTTGATTTCACAGCATTCGCACAAATTCGCAACCTTTGCATTGGCTTCGTAATTGCTGTTTATATTACCGTTATTGTTGTATACGTTTAAATTAAAGCTTTTTTGTGTAATTTAATTTAACAGTTTTCCGTTTTCAATTTTTTGCCTCTGCTTTTATTTCATTAACTTAAATTGGTACTTGGTTGTATAAAGGACATGCAGCAGTAGAGCAGCTGAATGCAAATGAAAAGAGGAAATGGGGCAATTGAAGAACAGGAGTGGGGGCATACAGTGAGTGTGGCCGTAAGGCTGAGTAGTGAGTAACTGGGTAACCGCCTGTTGATGTCTACGATGTATGACTGTTTGTTGGCATCGCAGTTGCATATAAATAAACGCGTTTATTTCGTTTCTAGGACACTTCGTCTGCTTGCAGAAAGAAAGCCTAAAGGAAGGCTGGCAACAGATTGGGCAAGCAACAAGGCAAACGGTGAAGCGGTCCTAAGGAAGCGGTAGTGGGTGCGGTTTTTGCACGCTTGCGTGAGTTGTTGCTTTTACACTCTGAATACTTGACTGCTTCATTTAAATTAATAATCAAAAAGAAATGAAAATAATTCGCAAGCAAAGAATGTTTACGTTATGTGCTTCGTTAGCATTCAACAACGTCTGAATGGAGTGTGGCAATGTGTTTATATGCATTTGATTTATGTATTTGTGTTGACGAGTCCTTCATTAGCGCTTACCATGAGCCTTGTGTTGGAGGATAAAACGAAATAGCAGCGGAAAAGGGCACTCACCAAGGCAATTAACCGAAATTTGCAACTCAGAAAATTATTGAATGAAAATTGTGGAGGGTGTGCCCATTTCAAATGGAATGGACCCGATTTAAACCCCACTTTCTAGGACCATATACTACAGAAATTATTTAAATGCTTGTCTTAGATTGACGGCTAGCTACACTTATTGGCTCAATAGGAAGCAGTTCACAAGTGGCTAATAACGCTTGAACGAACAAAACAAATCGTCGTTTAAAGTACAAAAGCGCGTATCAACAAAATGCAAAACCGCGTATGTGAGGTTGCATAAATTATTTTCAAACACCCAAATTGCCAAATGGTTGTCTTTTTTATAAAGCAATCGCATTCCTGGCTAGTATATTTCAGGACGAAATGGTAAGGATTGAGCCAAGAGCTTGTGTGAGCAAATCCAATTCTTGGCAGTAAATAACAATTACGTGGTTTTGCAGAATGACGATAAGCGGTTTTGTACTTTAAACGACGATATGTTGTGTGAACCCACCTGGAGTTTGTTCAGGGTAAGTTACCAATTGATAATGAGTTCAACTTTCAGGTTGATAAATTTATCAACTCATCAGGTTTGCAAGGCTTTTATCAGTTTATGTGAGTACCCCTATTATGTTATACCGCGTTATGTTATGCTTTGATATATTATACTGCTATGTTATGTTATTATATTTTATGTTTTCTTGTATTATGTTATGAAATGTTATGTTATTTTACTTATCTTAATGTTATGCTATGTTTATGTTATGTTATATTATATTAGGTTATGTTGCGAAACCTAATAAGCTCAGCATCTCGATACTCTAAATTTCTTTGAATTTCTGATATGGCTGCAAGCAGCTTTTCGGTACACACATTCCCTTTAGTGATGAAAAAAATATCTGGGAGTGTTCTGCCATAATTGCTTCAAGCTTAGGCTATCAGACTTCTGCAGTGTTTTCTAGACGGAAATGACTGCCATTAACCCTGCCGAGATAACTTAATTTTTTGTACTGAAAGGATGTCCTTTAAGGATGTCAATGAAAACACTTTTTCAAACTTTTGTTTACTTTTTTCATTTATTTAGTCCCTCATTTTCAATATTTTTTAAAGAAATTTAATAAACAAAGAATAAAATTCAAAAAGTGTACGTCGCGCAGACGAACGTTATCTCAGCAGGGTCAAGGAAGCAGTAGACATACTGCTCTAGAGCGTGACGTCAGTAAAGGAGGTAAGCATCTGTTCCGATAAACAAGAAGCAATCAGTGCACTGAGATCACTTATGTTGTGCAAGAAATTGGTCAAGGAATACCTGATATGTTTCTTAATTGCGTTGGAAAACGGGTAGCCACCTGAAGCTTTATTTCGAACAGGATAAATCGGGAGCGATCAAAGAAGATCCTTGCTTCCACAGTCACAACTATCATATGTGGCGGAGATTTTGATTTGCATATACATATGTATCCAAAAATCAGTTTACCGATTGATAAAATATGTTGAGGAAGACGTTACTCTTCTGTTTTCATCATGATCATGAGCCTTGTGAAGGAAATAGAACACATGACGATCTCTAATTTTTATTTTTTTAAGAGGAAGCATCGACAGCCCTTACCCGCCAGTGTGGGACTTTGACGCGAAATAAACCTCCTACTGGCCAAGTACCAATCCGCCAGGTCCCACCGTCAAGTACTTCGTCGGGAGGCGGTCTGATTACTAGGCTTGCACGTTCGTCTCACTTCTGCTACCTAGTAGGTTTTGCAATGTCTTTTTCAAAGCGAAAGACCTTTATTTAAACTACTTTTTCACCTCTTAAAGTCTTTTGACGAGCTTGGATTACATCGGGTACAATGCAGATACAAAAACAGAAAAGGCGAGTTTCAAACCTGTATGCGGATGTATATGTACTGTCATTGCGGTTGAAACGGCCTAGGTTCTAGTCCGCGCCTACTCTTTGGTTGGTGTGTTTTAGCTTGCATCACCCGTTATTCCTCTGCCATCAGTATTTCTTTCGCTTTTCTTACTGTATGTAATTTTATTAGCAATTCAAACTACGATTAAAACGCACTTAATCCCAATCAAATTGGCCACGAAAATGATGTGCTAAATTGAATATCTGTGAAAGTTTGCTCCCCTTCATGTGCTCTTCGCTCCTTGCAAAACTTTTTTAAGCAGCCATTACGAAAAACATCAATTGTCAGTGGCCGAAATGCCAAGAGGGGAACAGTGAATGCATAAATGAATTCCAGCGAAAAGTTGATGTCAAATATATTTTCAACGAAGATTGCTTGGAAAACTCATTTTGCCTCATTGTCCAAATGCTGCTAACATTTAAGTGTCTTTTGATGGGTGATATTGTGCTGGCAAACAAGCAGCGTTAGATTTCCATATTTAGTCATGCATCCCTCCATTTCGTGGGCGCTTGCTATTGTCTGTCGCACCGTAGCCCACGGTGGCTTCTTTGTCTGTATGGCGTAGTGCACTTAAAAGCACAAGATGTGAAATTAAATTTCTTTGCTGCATTATTCAATCTTTGGGATTATTGCTAATCCATTCACCATTCGCAATTGACAAAAGCGTCTTTTACCAAGCGACAAAGCCAATGACAGCGGCATCGCCAGAAACAACAAAAACGACAATATTGAAATGAAACTTTTGCTGGCACAAGGAAAAGGTCGCTATCGTCTAAACAAACCCATCGACAGTAGTAGATGAGTCAATGCGCAAACACCCAGGCGCACAGACGCGGGTTAGACGAGCAACGACGGACAATCAAAGCAAGATAAAGTCAGCAAATAACCAACACTGCTCTCCGTTTGGTATTCTTGTTATCCTATTTTGCCTTGCTTCCTGCGTGGCTGAGCCGGTGATGTGATAGTTTTGGTATATAATGCCAATGTGTCTGAAATTTCGTTTCCTCAATTGATAGACCTAGCAAACCGCGAGCCCTTTGGGTAGTGCGTTGTGGTTGGCGGGTACTATGGCCATGAGATTAAAGGTGAAGTAAGCAGAAATATTAATATTCTTATGCAAGACAGCTAGATCGAGAAGATTGGACAAGTGGGTTCAGTACTGTTAGTTAGGGGTGCAGAATGTAAAAAACCGATACCGGCATCTAAGGAACTGACGGTCCACTGTATTCCATGCTGATGTATAAACAATCGTAGGCTGCGCCAACATTAAAATTGAAAAAGGTTTAACGGCGAGTTTTAGTTATCGGCCATCGGGCCATTCTCCTACAATATTTTCAAATACAAGCTTGTTAAAGACTAACTTATAGTAAGGTATCAGGCCAGTTGTCACGAAAATGATCCTCAACAATCTTTTTGTAACCACAATCACTTCTTTGTCGCAGTTAGCCTTCTTAGAAAACTATAATTATACTCAGAATCCAGTACGGATATGGAGGGGTAGGAAGTCTTACTGATATAAGTTGGTTTTTTTTTGGGTTTCTCAGCGGTCAAGTTTGTGTGCCCAAGAGTCACAACATCAGCTCCCGGTATTCAGGGTCCAGGTACATCCAATCGATCCGCACAACCAACACCAAGCTCATGACCTGCCTTCCCTCAAGCGAAATATAATCAATACCTGTTTATACGGGGTGGTAAAATTGGGAGGGTGGGATTGTATTCGTAATTTTTATGACCTTAATGTAAGCCTATTTCGTGCTTTATAGCAGAATGGGGATAATTGTAAAACTCATACGGTATCAAAGATGAGCCTGAGTCGGGGTGAGTCGTAATGAAGACTGTCGCTCAATCTAACCTAACCTTCCTTGGCCTGCGCCTGTCCTCTTCTACGCCCAATTAGCTCTTAGATAACTATTCGGTTTTTAGCAAAAAAGCATAAAATGTAGTCAAGAGGTAGCGTTTGTAAAGTAAAGTAAAATTATATAGTATTATGTCGACACCTGAGTGGGAGATCGGCCTATCTCGGCAGCCAGTTCGAAAACACCTAATCTTATAAAACTTTTCAAGAACGCCCTATTTCAGAATTTGGTTCAAAATCGCCCCATATCAACTAAAAATGTATTGAAAATATTTTGAGAATTTGAACGGAATTCTCAAATAGAATGTACTTGAAAAGTTTCCTAAGATAGCGCGTTTCTCAATCAAAATCTGAAATAGGACCCTTTTGAACTGGCTGTCGAGATAGGTCGATCTTCCAATCAGGTGCCGATATGTACTAACTTATATGTAAAACACAAAATACAAATATTTGCGATATACTCGCACTTGTGTTTCAATAACGGCATGGCTCTTTTTTCTAGCAAAAACTGTTGACAGACCAACTGAAAAACCAACAAGCCCAGCAGGTAGATATTCATGCCAACTCGTCTGCTTCGATGTCCACTTATTTTGAAACAATTTTTAATCCAATTACGCGCTACAGAGAGAATGCATTTGTAGGGCAAAAAACTCAGAAAGAGTAGCAAAAAACCTCTACCAAAAAAAAATCTAAGAGCATTGAATTGGAGTTTCGAAAAAGGGAAAATGGATTTATAGCCCCAGTTTGTGTTCGATGAAAATTCAAATTGACATTGTGTTGCTAAAGCTGCTTTGGTTGTCGATGCTGGTAATGATGGCCGTCATGTTGAACGACACGCTGCTGAAAAGTACTGTATGTGTGTTCAATTATCGAAAATTATGCCGATATCCGTGGCCAAGTGTTGAGCTGTTCTATTGGCCACACTACTGACGGATACTCATTTAGGCACTGAACCGTTTGGTCGTGTAAAAACCGGCCGGCATTTGCGAGTAATTGGCGATTTCCATAGGCATTCTGCTTACCATTCACACTGCGGGTGAGTATTGTGTTTGATGTTTTCGTTGAAGAGAGTGCATGGGTACGTGATTTAAATTTGTTTCGCAAATGGAAAGCACCACTGGTTTTACATGCAAACATAAAGCAAAAATAATATAAAAAAAAAACTTTTTAATATACAACGCTTTTATAAATGGACTAAAAAGTAGAAAATAATATTTCTCAGTCCCATAGAATTTGTTTTGATAACTTTTGATTTTGAAATTTTAGCAAAAGTCGTTATAACCAACTTATGAGATTGAAAATGAAAAGCGTGGGGCGCATATAATAGCCACCTGAATTGATATGAAGGGTAATGGATATATGAATAACGACCGCTTAAAATCGATCTCAAATTTGTACTTTCGCTGAAGAAATTTTAGGTCTACCTTATGTAGTTTGCCTATTGTCAATTAAATATAATGCTTTGTATTGCATGCGCCCCACGCTTTTCATTTTCAATCTCATAAATTGGTTATAACGACTTTTGCTAAAATTTCAAAATCAAAAGTTATCAAAACAAATTCTAGGGACTGAGAAATATTATTTTCTACTTTTTAGTCCATTTATAAAAGCGTTGTATATTAAAAAGTTTTTTTTTATATTATTTATTTTCTACTTTTTAGTCCTGTCTGAATAAAATTTTGCGATAGATATTAAAATAATTCAACGATATTAATAGAAAGGTGCACACACATGCATTTACATATGTATGTACATACAAACGAGCACCAATTAATTTTATTTAAAGAAATGGCGTTTCGTCTATTTCCGCTGTAGCAAACGTAGTACATAGGGCGACATCTAGATGTCATCTACCTCGCCCTATTCACTACAGATGTCGCCCTATGCACTAGACTTTTTATAGGAACTTTGCAAAGCACAGGTTTTATGGTGTCGGACACACAACATTGAAAGTTTCTGGATCCACAACATTGAAAGTTTCTGGAGCCACAACATTGCAAGTTGATAAAAGCGTTGTAAAATAAAGTTAAACTTGAAGGTAAAGATAAATCTAAAGATAAAGACAAAGATAAGGATGAAAGCGAAAAAATTTAAGATTAAAATTAAAATTTTGGTGAATTTTAAGATTAATTTTAGGATGGAGATTGGGATTAGGACTAAGATTAAAGTTAAGATTGAGTTTAAGTTTCACTTCACGTGGCACTCGCAATAATTCTCTGTGGGGGTTTATTACGATGTAAAAATTTTTGTGAGTAGGCTGGTAGACTTCAATTAGCTCTACGACGAATACGTCGGAGCTGGCACACCAAAGCCCTCGACCCAAGGCTTCACACGGGTTGGTTACCGCATCTCGCACATGGGTGCCGGTGCGAAAATATGGTATATATCTACTTTTTGAATCAGTGATGGCCATTTATACAGATGGGTTTTAAGCATAATTTGAGACGACCTAAGTTTTTTAAGATTATCTTACCATACGGGCTATACTTGAAGATAAATCATAGGAACCCTTTTTAATGATCCAATAATTACAAACACATTATGAGAAATGGTCAAAGGTATAAAAAACCATAAAATAGAACGTGTGCAATCGCTCTACAACAAAGCAAGAAAATTCATAAAAAAAATTCGAGTCCTTTAAAGCTGCAAACTCTTGGGAGAGCTGATAATCTTTTGCCATTTGCCATTTCACCTCATTTGAAATAAAACGGCATTTTTTATGCGGCTCTAAATGCAAAGACACACATATATCTTTGCGTGTATTTTTGATAAGCTTGGGCGAAAAAATCACTATTCGAATAAAGACATTCATAAAAGAGACATAAAAAGTGAAAAATACATAAGCATTTAAAAGCACTGGCAAAAACAGTTGCCCTTTAAAACGGTGCTAAAAGTCGCGTACAAATAATATACTATGTCTGCATTTTTTTTTTTGACAGCACATCACAGCCAAATACAACCACTAATAATAAATGGGGAAGTGTTTTTCACCCACAGTTGGGTGAAATTCGAACATTCGCGTTTTTCACCCCAACTCGGTGCGATTGCACGCAGCAAGTTTTGCCAAGGTGAAACATTTTGTAGTTTGCAATTGCCAGAAATTCATTTTCAAGTACAAAGCAGCTTTGTCAAAGCTATAAAATTTGATTGCACGATGATGAAGGTGTCGCATTCAAAGGGAAATAGGAAACATTCTTTCTGCTATTTGTACAATTTTTACTTTACTTCACTCCCTTTTTTTGAGATAAAGTATGTAATACAAGAATTCTTTTTCTAACCAATGCAAGATCAAAGCAGTGAAAAAGCCTGCAGCAGGAGTGAAATTGTTTGCATTAGTTACTCAAGTGTATTGGCGCAACTTTCAGGGGTTGCTATCAGTTCGTTGGTAGTGTTGGTTACTTCTTTGGTTCGCCAACGAAGATCTAAAAGGGCAGCGAATTTCTTTGAAAATTGATGCAATACTAAATTGCGTATTAATGCTCAACGTGCGAGCAAACATATTTCTTATAACTGTTTTTTTTTTTCATTCTTATTTCTTCTCGATTCGCCAACTCACCCCAGGCATGGAAGCGGATTTGTTCTGCGTATGTGCATGAAGGCGCCATCAACACATGCGCCATGCATTTCACGGTACCAGTGCCAGCAGATGTGCACGCTAGCAGAGTTAGACCGCGTATTCGATAAATTTACTGGGGGAGCGCACCTTTCTTGTTTCCCCTGTACGCAGAATTTTTTCTGCCAGGCTGTTTGTATTTGTGTATGTGGCTGTGTGTGACCCAACTTGTACACCACTCAAAGTCTAATTTGCACTCCATTAACTTCCTCGCCAACATGTAACCAAAAACCAAAACGGCGAGAACAACAATGGATTGTACCGAAGGACTTCCACTGCTTACCCATACATGCCGACTGCAGTAACCCTACACCAACAACATGGATTATGAGCAAGACCATCCACGCTCATCATACCCGACAAGGGCTATGTGCCACAGCAAATGAAGACGTTTCTGGTGCATTTGCCATGCACGGCGAATGGCAACAAGGACGTGCTGCTGGTGAGCGGTCCGCCACGCACTAATGCTACCAAATTGCATTTTAAACGGGATGAAATCTGCCTCAAAGGTAAGCCCTCATCCAGCCGGGCTAATCTATTTATGTATGCAGCCCGCTGAGTATCCATCCATTCTCATGAAATTATTGCCATCGGGCATCATTGCATTTTTAATCACGCATTTGCAACTTTCTCTTCTCATCCGCATATTCTACTTGTTGTTCTTCTTCCATCCTTTAGGCTTATTTCCCAATGAGAGCGCTCTCGCCAGGACACGCGCTGCTGCGTGCAAGCGGCTTCTACACTCTACCGGGTTGTTTGACTGATTGCGTCCGTCTTGTATGTGCGCGCATGCAAGCAGATACGCCAGGATTCGCTGCGGTAAGTATTTGATAGGGGCGAGTGTGGGAGTTTGTGGAGGGAACGAAAATGCACTTGCTTTATGAGATTTCATAACTCTCTTTTTCTCTTTTTTATTTGCTTGTTATTTTTGTAGTACTACAAGTTTAACCACTGCTTATAGCTTATAGCAGCCACATCACATTGTTTTTTGGAACGTTGGATCCATTGGCAAGACCGCCAAGCACGAATAGTGCTTCTACGCGACTATGGCCAGCCTGAATAAATATCCTTCGGAATCAAAGAAGTCCCGACAGTAAGTAAGGAAGAATTATACAAATATGTATACGAGGGCGGAGTAACTTGTTCGGAACTAATTTTTAAAAGAAATTGTATAGCAAATTCAAATTCTACAATTGATTCTAAGCAAAAATGACGATTAAACTATATACCAAAAATGACGTTTGACCCTCCCAATTTTTAAAAGAGAAAGCATAAAATTTTTGTTTGTTAAGGCACGTCTTGTCAGACATAATATTTAAGGGTAGTCCTACAAATTTGTCTAGCCGCCTGACTAACTAATTAAACTAAAAGTAATTATCAGCATAGACCAAAGAATAATTAGGATTGCATGCAAATTAATTTTTTACAAAATTTGCACTACGAACAAGTAATGTGTCTTCGGCTGAGGGCAAAGTAAACATAAACAACTCAACGCGGTGCGAATGAGAAAGCGAAAATGCTATAGGGGTCCTCACTAAATTGAGCAAATGACCTGGCGCTTGGGACAAAGGGCTGATCAGTTCAAGCAACAATTTTGACTACTTTCGTTGCTTTGAGCTAATCAGCTCTTTTTCCCGACTGCCTGGTCCCTTGCTAAATTCGGTGAATACCACTTAAAAATTGGTCCACTGCAACAAAATAGCAAAACGACATAATAATAAGAACTCAATGTTGGCTATTTTCTAGCAAAAAAGCGCTTCAAAATATCTCATGAAGTTCAATCCTTATAAATTAACAAGGAGAAAAAATGCCATTACTTCTATAAAAGCGTTTTTTCATTATTTCTAGCTTATTTACATTTTAAATTATACATTTCGCTTGTCTCCCTTCAACACAGTTCCATTGCAGCGTAATTAACTCCAACTCATCTGAGCATCGAAGCCATCAATCTAATGGAAAAATATAAAAATTCGGCTTGAAATTAAATTTTTGTTTACTTGTTGGAATTTATGACAAAAGTAGCAGCACGACGATGCATCGCAATGTTTACTTTTTTGGTCATTTGAAGTAAGTTGCAACTCATAACCTTTCAGGATAATAACATCCATGCCATGGAGAACTTAATGCGTGACTGCATGCGGGTGGGTGGAGGCAGTGCCTCAATAAAGGGCATAGCGACACATGCCGACGACTTGTTTACTTAATGTTTTTTTTTTATATTTGTTTAGACTTCAGTTTCAACCCTTGATATAATTGCCGAAACAACAACAGCAAAAACAACAAAATAATTTAAAAAACAGAGGGGGGGGGGGGGCGGGGGAATTTTAGCCATTAGCATTGGCATGCCACAGCAAACCATTTGAATGCCACGCGCCCAAATCTTCAGCGACGGTATCTGCTAGAAACAGCAGCGGTGCAGCATCAAAATCATTTGCAAGCTGCTAATGTTGGCTGCCGCAGGGTGGTAATGGTGGTTGGCTGGTAAGCTGTACAGTGTAGCTTAGTGACAAATCCAGGGGTTAGCTGCGAGCCACTTGGTATTGCTGGACGAGTAAATCGAGTGAGGAGCGAAGCACAGTGTTTGACATTCCACAGCCAACAAACAGAGACACACAGCTGTATGTACAAATATGCATATAGGAATTCATACATACATACATAAACACACTCAGTCATTTAGTCGCAGTTCTACGTATCCACCCATTCCCCTCTAAAAGCACTTGGGGCGCAACCGGTCGGAAGAGGAAATTAAATGAATTGCCGTAAAGGCAGCAAAGTGCGGGTCGGGTAGGACTGCAGTACTCGAGGTTATATACAAAAATAATATAGTACATAATTGTTCTTTTTGAGCATTCCGAATTTACTTTTGTGTTACTGTGTGTGCTTACGTCAAGCGTCTGATGTGATACAGTCACCATAGTCGAAACCACTCGTCCTTCGCATTGGGAGTGCGGCGGGCGCTCCGCACTTGTTATCCTCTCCATTAACCCATATCGTTTATTTTCTATTAAATCAGTCCATAAACTTTGAAAACCGCTCGAATGAGAGTTTAGAGTTTAACGCCAAATTGTCAAAGCAGCTGAAGATTGGTACATATAACAAATATTAAGAAGAATACAAGGGGTTTATTTGGCATAGCGCACATATACTTAGTACTTGGACGATTTGAAGAATCGTTAAATGACAACAACAGCTTTGCATTTGTGCAATTAGTCAGTTGACTTTTTGCTATTCGTCTGCGCTAAATGCGCCGCCACATCATACCAACAATCGGCAACGAACAGATGGCGTAGTGAAGCAAACTGTATGCAAGAAGATAGAAGAAAACCCATAAAACTGATAACAATCAGAACAAAATTGCACACTGACCGAGAGAATAGATACGATTGTTAGTGTATAGGTCAGTGCGAAGACAATTGTAGCATAAACAGCAGAAACTACCACATCAAAAAAGCTCTAATAGCATGCTGTTGCTTGTGAAATTGATGCCAGGGATACTGATTGCTTTTCTTTATTCCTGTTTGAAGCTAAATTTATTGCAACATAGCTTTCAAGTTGTAAGAGAATAGCGAGCCATGCACGCCAGCTCTCAAATTCAATTAGAATTACAAACGTTGGAACGGATAGGCAAAGAAAAGTGCTGCCAAGTAACATGTAAAAATTTAAAATTTTCAAAATTGAGAAAAGCGAAAAAATAGTTTATTTTGGGCATGTGTTTGCGAGGGCACTTAATATCGTAAATTCTAGAGTCAAGAATCTAGAGAATCTAGAAGAAACGATCAAATCGAGTTTTACGTTAGATGGATAAATAAGAAATGAAGTAGTTGTCAAGTGAAATTGCACTAGGATGTTCTGTATGAAGTATGAGCTGAAATAAATGCGGTTATTCATGTGTACATGGCGTATGAGTAACATTATTTCCTGTTAATTTTTCATACAATAAATTCTTGCTCATTTTCATTTCCACTCATTCCTTTTTTACTTACTTTACTTATCCATTTTCTTAATTATTAGCTTCATTTTTTTCTGTAACAGAACAGGCTTCAACAAAAATGCAAAAAATTTAGACAGAATCTGTTATTTTTATAATATTTTCTCTGCTAAAAATTGAATTTCTTTCATTTTATCATCAAAAAAAAAAATAAATCTGGAATTATTAATTACTGTTTCCGAAACTATCACGTCGATCGAAAAGTGATCTATAAATAAATATAAATTTTTTCGTAAGATATGCGTAATTAATTGCAACCACTTTTTATCTCGAAATTATCCATAGAAAAAATTATCAACTCGATTTTTGAATCACCGAGTAATTCTACATAGGAATTGGAAAGTAGCAACCATAAAAAAATTTTGGTGTTATTTTGAAGAAAATGTTTCCACCTAGATATTTAGCGCTTAACTAAGTCATATCATATATTCATAAACCTTCTGCAATAGAACCTATTGTTTTGGTTTATTAAAATTAAATGATTTATGTATATGCAGAGCTGAATTCACTTCAACTAGTAGCCCGACGAAAAAACTATGAAATCATTTATATTTTGTAGGCGATCTGGCAACCTTAAAAAATGTCTGTCGAATTATGCAAATACCAATAAAAGCTACCAAGGGCAGCAACATTCAAAAGTGAATGAAATTGCGTAAAATAGTAAACAGCAAATGTTCCAACAACATGTATGTATGTATGTGTTTACATTAAGGTGGTCCAAAAATGCATATGAAATAGTAAAGTTGGAATTTTAATGTTCTCACCACCTAGCATTGTTCTATATCGAAAAAAATATACCTCTGTTCTTTTTTTTTGAAATCAAAAATATTTAGAGGTATCCTCAAAGCGCCAAAGTTTTCCATGTATTTTGTATGGGAAAAAATAAGTTTTCGTAGAAATGGTACAGAATTCTTAAAAATCTATATTTTTCGATCAGAAGACTCTGTTTCTTTTCTTAGTAAAAATACCCAATTATTTATTTAAGAATTTTTTCATTGTAACTATATTTTATAGGTCTGCCAGAAAATGCCAGAATATACAAAGGGGGGATAAATAAAAAAGCGTTAGTATTAAAAATTGGTTAAATAAACAATTTGATATTGTTATTGGAAGTCTCCTGGATAGAACCAAAAACGAAAAATATTGATTTTCAAGAATTCGATACCATTTCTACGAAAATTCGTTTTTCCCATATAAAATACAAAAAAAAAAAATTGAGCGTTTTGTGCGACCTCTAAATATTTTTTGATTTCAAAATAAAAAAAGTGGTATATTTTTTTTTGATATAGAACAATCCTAGGGGGTGAGATTATATAAATTCCGACTTTACTTGTTTTGGACCACCCTAATGTACATAGTTAACAATCGTACGAGTGTACAAAAATACGATAGGAAATTATAAGCCCGCTAGGCTACAAAATTTTTGATGTCGCCACAAAGCACCCTCAGAAGCATCGTATGCACACACATATTTCCATACCCAAAGTCAGGAATCACAAATGAGTGAATTGAGGGAAAACTACAATTAAAAGAGCCAGTGCTACTGTAAGAAAACTGCGGAATAACAAATTTACGGAGCAATGAATTAATGTACGCACTTCATATACTGGTATTTTAGCTTGTGCTGACATATAAACATTTACTTGTATGTCAGATATTCCCCCCAAAACATTTTGATGTTGCAGAACTAACGGTGTTCATTACCTTAGTGGTGAATTAACGCTATGAGAGGTATGTGCGATGGTAGGGGTTGGCTGAAAAAACTGGTTGCGAAGGAGCATGGCTGCTTGTGGGATGGGTGACTACAGCTTGCAAATTAATTTTATGAGCCAGTTGAACAACGCGACAACAACACTACGCACTTTCTTTCTGTGAACGAGGGAAGCAATGGCGCGCGGAATTTACCCCTTATACCCATTAGCAGCTGCAGCAAACATTTCTGCACTTAAGTTAAATGTCGATGAAGTAAAAGGTACGCTAATTAAAAGCGTTGTCGCTTCATTAAGAAAATTTTTAAATCAACATAAATGGCAGGATGGAATATGGAGTGAACTCCTGATTTACTTGGTGGGGACGTTTTGGATTTTTGACGTCGGTCGAGATGTAAAAGAGAAAAATTAAATACTGACAACAGCAATAGATGCACAAAATAACGGCACATGTTTTTATGTACGCAGTGACATTTAAGCTACTTTGGAGGATTGGAGTGTGGAAGGGGTGCAATGAGTGACAGCAATCTAAAAGTAGGCGACATGTACGTCTTTTGCTTGCCTTGCATAATGGAGAAAAGCGATAATAACGCCAAGTTTCTGCTAATAATTCCTTCGCAGCACATTCTACTCCTCACAGCGAACAAGACGCGTAGTTGCTAGACAGCGCACGCAAACGAGTGAGTTAATTAAAATTCAAGAAAGTTGAAACTCCAATGCTGCAGAGACGCATTAATCATAGGCAGTAGTAGGTAGGCAGTGAGCGCAGCTGGTGCTAGAGAATTAACCGAAAAACCAATGTACATTACTACCATCACTGGCAAGATTTACAACCTCACCTCACCAGCACCCATACTCGCACACATTCAACAGACAGATTCTCGTTTTCCATCATTTTTTCAGTAACATTGGCAGCAGCCTGCAGTGATTGTAATTATACTTGGATATAAATTTTCTATGATGCATGAAAAATGTGTGCTGCCACATTGATATATCGCTCGGCAATGTTGCCAGCCCAAACAATAGCTCGTTCACTCAAATGCAACTGGCAGTCCATTCGAGCATCTTCCGTTTTGTTACCAAAGTCAGAACGTCAGCCAAGTGTGCTAGCAAAAGCTGCAGTTAACCGCAAGGTTGACAAATTGTAAGCCACACCAAGCTGGTTGACTCTTACGGCGCACATGCTCAATACAAACATTCATCTACAAAGTTGCTATCTGATCCATAGTGGCTGACCAGTTAGTTCCCCTTTTACCAATTTTGTTCTTTTTTTTTGTCTTTTTATTGCTGCTTCACATTTATGTCCGTAATCGAATCTAAAACTTCATACACCACTACTTACAAATGTAATGTGTTTCCTCGCATGCTGCCCTCTATGCTCCCAATACGATTGTTCTATCGATAGTTTATAGTAGAGGTAGGCGTTCGCATCTACACTATTGGCGTTGGTGATTGTGGTTACCGTGGCGGATGCTATCCATTGTCCAGCTGGGTCACAACTATTGATTACTTCCTGTCTGCCACAGACACAAAAACCGAAACGGCACTAACGGATGTGATTTCATTTACGATGGACTAATGTACGACCATACACCCTGCAGGGAAACCTTGAATTAGTTAACCAAATTTCGACTTTTTACTACATCTTCTACAATTCGTTTGAATAGAATTGAAAATATAGTTGAATTTTTTCAATTCAGTTTAAAGGAATTGCAATTTTTTTTCCAATTCCATTCCACAAAGTAATTTAAAATTAATCGAAAAATGTATTAAATTTTTTTTTACTGCGGAATGGCAATGGGCGCGTTCATACGACGTACCTGTTGCGTAACCGTTGGCTATTTGTATTAGAAACGCATAGTTGAGTAGTTCCGCTCAGCTCAACAGTTGGCAACTTTCCGCCATTTTTTCCAGCGGAAAATATTTACGCTACCTGAACTCGACGTGTTGGGCTCAGCCTAAACAGCTGACCGAAAAGACTTACGCCGCTTATGTTAAATTTAGCGCCGCTTTGTTGCAGTTGCAAATAAATTTATTCTATTTTATATTATTATATTGGCAAATGTAACCCTTACGCCATGTCTGAGTACGTTCATGTACGATATGGCGTATGAGTAGCATTATTTCCTACTCCTATTTCAGACAAAAAATTATTGCACTTTCACCTAACCGTTGCAAACTTGTTTATTTATCGATCGATTTTCATCGTTAATAGAGTTTTAAGGCGCCGCAAATCAAGCAGTTTATACTAATATATATGTTGTACGCATACTGTAATATTTCATTTATTTTGTCAATTTAATTGAGTTAAATTTGCAAACAGGTGACAACCCTCTTCGAAAATATTTTTGACTGTAAGCTTTCATAAAACTCTCTAGTTTGACACCCACATTGCAATATTTCCTTTATTTTATCAATTTAACTGAGTTAAAATTTTCAAACGGGTGGCAACGCTCCTTAGGAATATCTTCATTGGTTATCTTTTTTAAACTTCTTTGATTTAATACCCATATTGCTATATTTCATTATTTTTATCAATTTAATTGAGTTTAATATTTTCAAACAGATGCCAACCCTCCAGATTTTTGTATCATAAATCCTGGTATAATACCGAACAATTAAAAAAACTATTCAAATCGGTTCAGCCGTTTTCGAGTTTTGAGGCCTCGTACAAACGAACACAACATTTTTATATACACATACACTACACATAGATATACAGGCATATTCTGAAATTTAAAAATTTTAAATCGACTCGATTTCGATAATTTTTTCGATGGTTTTTAACCCAAAAATTTACAAGTCTCGCATTAAAATGATTTATCGCTGCTGCTTCTTTTACGGTTTTCAATTAGAATATTCAGTCTTTTTATCAGATATAATAAAAAACTATTTGGCAATTCGAGTCGATTTCAAAGTTTCGAATTTCAGAACATGCCCTATAGATAGAAAATGTCTAAAATCCAATGAGCTACAAAACTGCATACCCAAAAATTTTCTAAAAATTTTAAATAAAACGTTTAAAAATTTTCGGTGCAATTCTTAAAGCTTGTGGAATTTTCATAACTTTTTTACGATGTTTGAAATGTAGATTTATGTGCCGCTGGTTAGGCAAAGTGCAAAGCCAAAACCAGTCAAAATGTCACTTGACTTAATCAACTGACCACACGTGTATGTAGTTGGGAAATGTTTTTCAGCTGAGCGAATGTCCGGCACTCCAAAATGTATACGAGGGCAATTTGGAAAGTCTGTGACTTTTTGGAATAAAAAAGG
The DNA here is from genome assembly GCF_001687245.7 of Rhagoletis zephyria. Taxonomy (NCBI): domain Eukaryota; kingdom Metazoa; phylum Arthropoda; class Insecta; order Diptera; family Tephritidae; genus Rhagoletis; species Rhagoletis zephyria. The sequence goes on along the minus strand of NW_016157224.1, from coordinate 84,705 downwards.
CGTTTTATTTGGTCCACCGGTTTTCCAATTTTTTTGTTCCTTCGAAATAACAAGGTTTCCTCAGGGCCCTCAAAATAAACGTTTGTTTCAGGTATCTATCGTATTTTTTATTAATGTTCAAGGTGTCCAGCTCTCGCATTTTTATTCTCCGATCGTCCAATATCGTTCCATGGATTTTACCGATGATTTCCAGCCTGGCTACCTCTTTTGGTCGACCTGAAAATTGGAGGCCACTTGTGCTGTTACGACCACAACGGAACTCAGTAAATTACTTTTTAACTATAGAAAATTATGGTCCAGGATTTTTTAAGTATTTATCAAGCCTTTTCTTGATTTTGGCAATAGACTTTTCTCAACTTCAGCTGTCTTCTATCAATAATAAGCTTTTTCCATATGGGATCCCACCGAATAATGAATAAAACCAATTCGGTATCTTGCCTTAACTATCTTATTCTTGACAGCCAAATGGAGAGGAGAGACGAAGAATAAGATCCCTGTAGCGACTGCCACTTGCGATACAATGGAGACCGAAAAGTCTGAAGTGTAGCTAGCTTAAGCTTGGTGTCCAAAAAAGTAGTGATTCGAACTATTCTAATCGCCGTTTTCGGTAACTTTTATGTATACTCTAACAGGTCTATTCTGCGCTGGTAACAAAGATTTTGTAACTGTTAAATAAAGTTCCTGTAAAATTTTAAGTCTTTTTAGCATTCTGTGTACTCTTGTAACCGGTAAATTTAGTTACCATCTCATAAGCTGGTAACAAAATACTGACCCGTGAAATATGCAATGTCAGAATTTGCACAAATCTTCATAGCTGAATTGCTGAATATTTTAACTGCATTGCCAACGGGCCTAGAATCGCGGTGGCAGGAAATAGTAACATTTTTAGGTAATAAAATTTTAGGGTTGCATAACCATCGGGTAACGTGCAGAATAGACCTGTAAGTGTACAATTTCCAACTGGGCTGCAGGCGGCACTATAGATTATACAACAAACTAAAGTTGAGAGTTTGATAGTTGATATTGCCGAAATTGTCAAGACCAGTAAGTGGGCCGCCGGTGTCTAACCGCTAACAAATTCGATAGCCGCAGCGTACATATTAAACCATTCGAAACGCTATATAAGCAAAGAAAACAGAAAAACGCTGAAGCAAATCATTCATGTCAGAATATACGTACATATGTGCCTGAGTATTGTATTAATATGCATATATACTTACATACATACATATGTATGCGGTCATCAACAATATGTGGATTGTCAACATTGGATTGCGCCAAAAGCGAAAATTGATTAGACTAAAATACGGAAAATGTACGGACAGATTGGCGAGCTAGAGAATGCAGAAATAAAAACAAGCAGCAAAGTTTTTGCCACAACGAAAACCAAAAGTAAATATGTAAATAAAATATGTGTGGGTAGAGCAACTGAAATACGCAGGAAATGGAAAAATATCAACGAAAACAATAACAAAAGGAAAAAACTAATAATGAATTAGGTCAACAAATAAATACGGAGAATCAACGAGTAGCGCAGCATACACAAACATACATACATACGTAAGGATAAGCCAAGCTGGAGCCATAGATTAAATGGATAGGAGCCTACGAAATTTATGAAGTGCCTGACTTTCAGAGCACAACTGCTTTAAAAAGTTATGCGAATATTCAGGAAGTACACACGAATGAGTTAGGGGAGTGAGAAAAGTATTCACAAATAGAGTTTCAATGCGTGGCAAATCGCGGCGAACCTGAACGAAATTATTTATGATAAAATTTTATTAATTCGACCATATCACAAAATTTACGATAACAATGTTTCCATCAGGGAAACCGCTTTTATCTGTTATTTGATATATTTTTAAATTTTTATTATTTTTATCATTTGTATGAGTAGCTGTTTTTCAATATTTTTTATTTCGTAAACACTTACATTATTCATTAGTTTGGCACCCATGTTTTAATACTGCATTTATCTTATATTTATGTTTTTAATTTAATCGAAAACAACTTTTCAAACAGGTGGCTACAATCTTAAAAATATTTTGGAAATTAAGCTTTCTTTAAGCTTTGTTACGATCGTATCAATTTAATTGGATTAAATTTTTGAAATATGTGGCAATCCCCCAAAATATTTTCCAAATTACGCTTTCTGAAACCTCATTATTTTGGTTTCCAGATTGTAATACTTCATTTATTTTATCACTTTATTTAATTAAACATTTGCTACTCTTTTTTTTTGTATTTAAATCATCTGGAGTTGCCAGCAATAAACCAAAAGAAGAATTTTTCAAATCGGTTAAGCTATGTCCACCAAGAGATTTTTTCCGCCGAACAGAAGAACTTCACATTTTTATATATGTACATACTTTGTATTTCGCTGCCAAAGTAGCAATATGGGACAGCGTTAGTATGCCCGCCACTGAGGTAGATGCACGCATGCATACATACATATGTGTACTTCCATTCATTTTCCTACTCATACCAAAAGGGCTTTCTATCGCCTTTTCTAATTAGTATATATGTACAACAATAGTTGGTAGTCCAATTGACGGCACCACAGCTTTATCGACGCAGCAGCCTAATTAGGCTTTTCGTTAGAACTACCGACTAAGCTTTTCATTTACATATTGCCGCTCCCCTATAGCGAAAATCTTACTACGGGGTGATGCAAAGGCTGGCCTGCATTAAAATTCTGACAGTCGCTACGCTACATTTTCCTCGCCAAAATTTAACTAAATCAAAGCAGTGAGACTTAAAAGTATACATACATAATGGAAAGTAACAGGTGCAGTGTGTAATCAGCCAAATCTGGCAGTATGAGGGGCACGTAACCAGAAGTTTCATGTCGTTATGTGCGACAGCTATTATTTTGGAGAATTCGGCCATCAAAATTAGCGATAACGGTTTTCAGCAGCAGTCGGATTCTAACATTCGCTAGCGCTAATTTTGATCGCCAAAAATCTCCAAAAGAATCGCAAGTGGTCCTAACAACATGGTACATCTAGTTACATGTGCCCATATTGCCATATTTGTCTGATTACACACCGCGTCTGTTACGTTTTCATGTTGCACAATTCTAGGCATCACTGTTTTTTTTTAGAGAATTTTGGCGACGAAAATGTTACGTAGCGATTGTCAAAATCCCACCGCTGGTATCACATCCAAATGATACTATTTTGGCATGTTTCAGCATATTTAGTCAGTACCAGTAATATGTATGTGGAGTCGTATTGTCAATGCAATAAACTTAATTGTGCTGTGAATTGCGAGGAGGCTGTTATCAGATAATATTTATTGTTAGTTTGCGGCACGTCTTCAATGACGTCTTCATCTATCTATAAATAAATTTAAACACACACGCATGATTACATAAATATGTACATATGGAAATGTAAGCAGTGTTGCCACGGACAAAATTTTTTTCCTACCAAAACCAACCAAAACTTACCAAAAATGTATTTGAGTTTTGAATAATTTTTTCAATGTCAAGTTTATTAAAAATTAAGATAACATAACATTTAGTAAAACCAAATAAGAGCTATTAAAATAAAAACAATAATTCATTTCCTGTACAGACTTAAACATACAAATATATGTGTCTTTACAGTTTACACATATTTACATATTATTATTACGTCGCGACTACCCCCGCTACGACGTTAGATGATCTATTGTGCTAAACCTTAATTGGTGTGACTCCCATCTTAGACTAATTTGGATGAAAAAAAAAAAATTTCCCCAAAGTGTATCAGTCTGCAATTCGTGAGACGTGGGGTTTCCTCCACCAGCCCACAAAAGGCTCGGGACCATGCAAGCGCTCTTGGACTCCATGCTTTGCGAGCCAGTCAGTCGTTTCGTTGTCTTATGACTCTTCATGTCAAGGAACCTGCTACATCGTTACGCTATTGGGGGCTCCCAGGGGGTTCGAAAAAGTTTTACAGCTGTCCACAAGCATTCATGCCGTTTAAAAAGAGTCTAAAGGCTGCCTGACTATCCGAGTAATATTTATCCTGGCCCCATTTGTCCTTCTACGAAGACATTCGCGAACGCAGACTTTGATTGCGAAGACTTTCACTTGGTTTATGATGGATGTGCCCATTGGCAAACTTTCCTCGAATCTTGGTCCAAATACGTCTGTCACAGTACTTCCGTCATCCATCTTCGATCCATCGGTATACCATATTGGAACCCTTCGTCAATCATAGTTATTATCGCTTAACAGGAATTCTAACTATGTAGGGCTTGTAGAAGGATAACTTGGAGTCATCCAGGAATGGCTTGAGAACCTCCAAATGACGCCGAAGATCTCCACTTTTCATGTTGATCGTATTGGGCAGCGGCAGGGCGCCCCAGAAGGTCTCTTTTTTCAATCAGAAAAGATAAAGGAGAAATGCCCGTAATGACACCAACGGTGGAGTTCAATAAGGCCCGCGGAAATAACGCCCATGCGCTTTCTTTCATAAAAAAAAAAAATAAAAATAAAGCCCGCGGGCGTTATTGCCTTTGCGAAAGAGCTATAATTGCCGTGGGCTTCGAAATGTAAATAACACCAATGGGCGTTATTTCCGCAGGCCTTATTGCACTCCAAAGACACCAACGGCATCCGTTGAGATGGCTACGCGAACCATTCAGTGCGGCTGCTCAAGGTGGGAACAGCTTTTACTTGCTTACCTTTTGGCCACCAGGCCAGTGTTGCATATGTAAGAACGGGTTTGACTACCGTATTGAAATACCAATACGTTAGTTTGGGTGGTATTCACCAAGCCTTACCATGAAGCCTCTGAGGCATAAAACGCCCTTGTAGCCTTGTTGGTAACATTCGAGAGATATGAGTTTCAATTGAGTCTTTTGTCCGGAGTGAAAGCTCAACCAGCCACCGACGGAGCGCCTTCCGTACCTGCCGTCGGTATCAACATATAAAATTGCTGTTGATAGAGAGAGAGAAAAGCAACGACAACGTCATCATCATTCTGTGATGAGGCTCCTTTAAAACACAAACTCCATAAGATAGGTCGTGCCAGCTGACACGGTCTACGTTTTGACGTCGGCGGCTGGTTGAGCTATTACCCATAGATACATCCCCTGAGAACTCAATTTCTGTCCCTGGCAGGATGGGTCTAGTGAAGTTGACTTTCCTTGTTTTGGTAAATGGGACAATGGTGGAATTCAGTAGGTTTATGTGTAAGTCCTTTTTCAGCGCACCAGTATATATTCCAGTAAACAAGGTTGCTAAAATGTTTGCAGATAAATATTTTCTATTTGTCGTAAATAACTGTTAGTGTCGCTGAACCTACCAAAATCCAATCTAGCCTACCAACCTAAAAAATGGAAATAAACCTACCATTTGGGTAGGAAAAGCTCATGTATGGCAACACTGAATGTACGTACAAAGGTGCATAAGATACATTAATATGTAAGTAAGTATGTTTGGCTCTGCTTGCAAATGCAATTATCTCATACCTTTTGTATTAGTGTCAAGCATTGCAAACGCATTTGTATGCTTATTTGTTTGCATCTTTTTATGTTGGTGTGAGTTGCCATAATTCGAATTCGATTTTATCAAGAAAAGTGGCAAAACGTGACATTCGACCATTTGTCATTTACACTTTCACCTCATTTGACATGTACGTTGTTGCTCTAGCATCACCCTTTCACAAAAGCATAAGACCCCACTCCTTGCTGGTATGAATAAATAAACGCATGAAATTGTTAATTCAAACACACTCTGGGGAAAATTTACTTAGGCGATGAACCCATTGGTATATTTTTGAAATTTTTTTAAGCGTGGTAATTCTAAAGTCTCTTTTCCAAACCCTCAAAACTCAGATAGCAGAAATTTTTCAAAATAATGATGGCGCAGTCCATAGATCATAATTTGATTTTCAAAACCGTGCCTTTTTCGGAAAAACAGTTGTGAGGCCCGTGGCCATGTATCAAGAATTAGGCGGTATTTAAAGAATTTGAATCTATTTATTTATTTTTCAAATGGTCGCCATTTTGAGCCAAACTATGTATTGTATGTAGATAATTTTTTTTTCAAAATGTGGGAACTTTTTTCAGCTTTCACGCGGCCATTTTAGATGTTACATACATACATAGCTCAAAGATTTTCCAAGATAACCAAAAAATTTAAAACGTCAAAATTCGATTTCTCAAAGAGGGCCACTCCGATTAACGCAAATTTCGGATATGTTTTCCAGGACCATATGAGCTACCTTTCTAGCAAATAGTAAAGTGTTATCCCGCACATGGTTTTTTTTTTGATCGTTCATCCCCATTGAAGCAACTGCGACAATAAAAGTCTTAAACTATTCTCTTTTCTCTCTCCCTCTTTTTCAGAAGAAATTACTTTGAGAAATAAAATGTCAACACTCTTACTTTCGCACGCACTCATCACGAGTTTTCACATATGTGTACCGAGGTGAATTAGAGCAGCTGTTCCAGCAACATCACCTTATATGAATTCGTCTTGCAAACAGTTGAAAACGCTAGTAGTTGCTAAATCTAATTGAAACGCCCAGCAGAAATATGGAATTATACATTTATGGGGAGTTCTTTAAGGAATTAAAAATTTCTGAATCCACGTCGAAATTGAATCTATTCTCCATCAAACTATTTGAAATAATCGATAGTAAATGCATACATTCTACATACTTATTACATTTTATTAACATTCCATTTTCTTTGCAGATAAAACGCTTTTCATACACCACCAACTCAGAGAATTCCACAAGCGCTCCCAAAATTTGGTTCCAGGATGGACGAAGGTTTTTATTAAAAGGAAGAAAAAATTATGAATTTTCATTGAATCCAGGTCAAGGTGTGCGTCTAAACAAATCGCCAAATTGAAAAACTACATATTATGTATGTATATACGATGACAAATAAAAATGTACCTGCAACTTTTTGCTATTCAAATCTACAGTCAAATAACTTATATGTGATTTTAAAATATATGATTATTGCAATAAACTACTAACATAAAAGTATGTATACATTTGTCGTTGTTTTATTGCATTTTGAGAAGCAGGGTGAGTTATTTCCGGAAAATATATTTCAAAAGAGCAGAACGTGTTAGGTAAGTTGACGTAGGCCTCAAGTCTCTATAGGTTATGGCAAAAGTGGAGTGATATTTACCAGTAGTAAGGAGGAGAAGATGAAACGTCTCTTAGATTCTCACTTTTCTGTATCTATTTCATATTCTAAGACAGAGCGAACTAAACAGGGTTGAAAAAAAGACGAAACTGAATAGCGGCTAGAGAAACTTAAAATGAGCCTCCACTGCGCTGGTTGGTGTACACCTTTAAATAACTTAAGTCAGTGGAGTGGAGTGCGGATGGTAAGCTACAGAAGAGCATAAAAAGCGTCATTAAATCACTATTAACAAAAATCAGAAGTGGAAAAGAGGGAGGCGGCTTTCATCCTGAAGGTGGGTAGCTTAGAAAGTAAGGATAAATTAATTTGTGCTTTTCTGAACATCAAGTGTTTGATACCACCGGGGATAATACCCTCGTGGTCTGTATAAATTGCAAGCTGAGTACCAGAAGGGTAGAAATAAAAACCTGCACGAATAATATCGTTACAATAGGAACAACAGGACTGTCTAATATCTTCACTACTATGTAACTTCGATGTGCTGCTTCAAGAGCTAACGAATACTGGGTTAAATTGCCAGGGGTACGTTGATGTCATCGTTATCATATCGAGGTGAATTTCGAAGACACCTCGTGCGATAGAAAATAATGGTATGCCAAAGAGGCGCTGTATGTAAACTCATGCAAAAGAAACCAAAGTGGCGTTCACAATTAAATACAAACTTAACGGCCTGAAAACATTAGGTATGTAGCAAGAAAAAAGTGTTCAAATTCCAGGTGTCGTACTAAGAAACTGCAGGGAAGGATGCAAGATAATTTATGTCCTGTAGGTTCAATTGGGACTTCCCTCCTAAAATACTGAGATGTATCTATACGACGACCCGGCGAAGAGGGCTCTCCCAAGGTTAATTGGTCCAACATCGTAGCAGAAGGATGTCTTGTTGTAGGTAGATCGCGGGATACCATGCATCCGAAGTTAAGCCTCACAAAGAGGTTTAAAACTGATTTCAGTAATAAAAAGAATTGGACAGATATATCCGAGAAATATCGAATAAACCAAAACCAAGATAACTTGGTACGCTAATGGCTTTTTTATTGAAACGGATATTAGGATGGCTGCATTTGCACCGAGATTGAGATACTCGGCATCTACGGAAAAAATATGTAAAATTTCCAGGCTGATACGCTATGTCATGACATATATGACAGATACGTGTTCTTCAATATCAAGCGAAACCACAGTCATCTCAAAATTTCGAGCTTGACTGATAGCCAAACGGTAAAAAGCAGCTGAATAAACTCGGATTTTACTCGCTGCGGCGATTCAGAATTTTGCAGTTCAGTTATCGAAACTGCACAGCCTATCTGGCAACGGTGCTCTGCATTGATGCAAAATAATAATCATTTGTAACAAAAGTTTACGGACTCGCCGGGACACTGGCCAGTACCGGGCAGTAGCTGAGAAGTTGCTGGATGTTCCTATTAAGAAAGCATTAAATCTTTAAACATATTTTCATAAGGTAAGTATGTAGAAACATTCTTCATTTTGTTTTATTTCAGCAACTGACTGCACTCAGTAATCAGCTAATGAGTCTTCACTAAATGCTTTACATTTCAGAGAAAAATTACTATTTTAAGCCTTATTTTGCCCTACTTTATAGCCCGCAATTATTACACTACGCTTAAAGAATGGCCGAATGCTTAAGTGGGGCACCAAAAGTATTTTAAAATGATTCCAATCAAAACTACTTACATTGATTACTACTATGCATAAATAATTTCATATTATTATTTCATACCTATTGAGGTAATTTTTAGTTTTTTTTTTCACGTACTTTTTTGCAGGTTGCTCCCTACACAAATAAATTTTTAAGCACCTTTTTATCGCAATTTTGCAAATTTATAGCGACACTATGGCCTTTGTTACTGTCCTGATTACAACACATACATACATACGATATAAAAGAGGAAGTTCGTGTGAATTAAAGTGTGCCCACTAGAGGTGTCGGTGAATTGCTATGAACCCATAATGTCCAAGTCAACCGCAAAACCGCAATAAAGATTAATCTTATCCTAATTTAGTGGGCGACGTGGACATTTCTGGGCAAACATACTTTCGTAATAGAAGCAAAAACACACATACATATCCACACCAAGGATATGTACATACATATAATTTAGGAGGTTTGGTTTGTTCATTGTCTCAATTGTCCACTCGTAAGCTTAGCTGCTATTATTTTTACCGGTAGTATTTCTCACTATAGACATTCCATGGGAATGATTGCTGGACGCTTTTACAACTTTTTTTTCGCACAAATATATTTATGAGCTTTAGATTCGCTATCACAATTGCTTTAAAGCTATAGTCATTAAATTTTGACACTTTATTCAGAATTTTTAGAAATTTTTAACAGCTTAATAAAAATATTGCGACGAATTAATAGCCTTCTCCTTTTTGTGAAGACGGATAAAAATAGTTTTGAACTGAATTGAATTGAAATATATAATTTTTTTATCTAAACGACTGATCTTCTCAATTTTCGGAATAGGTTATGTATTAATTTGAATACCCGTAATCTTTGGAAAATCAAACGGTACATTTCCACAACCCAAGCCAGGTTTTCTCACTTATTTGGGTATCGGTCCTTTTTACAATTAGGATACCCTACGAAAAGACTTCTCGTTTGCTCATATTTTGTTAATATTTAGGTGACCTTATTATTTTGTTGCACACTATCGTTATGATAATGACCATATATATAGTTATATAGTTATTTGAATTATTAATTTGCTTGCTTGGTGACAACACGGTATTAAATTTAAATAGATTTCCATAGAAATTCAACAATAGCGAAAGTATATATATATATATATGTATACTACAAACTCCATAATCAAGTCCATGACAATAGCTTTTATGTGAACAACAAAAGCAACGCAACAAAAATTAATGCCAGCTACCGCACGTTTAACAACACCACCACTTTCCAAAATTAGTGTTGCCTGGTAAAACGCCAATCCAAACATCAGCAATTGTTCGCACCACAAAATGCGATAGTCACTTCGTTTGATTTCTCAGGTGGCTATTTTCGCACATGCATTTACATTGCAATTTCAAAAGACGCGCGCACAAATACTTACATATATATGTATATAGTATTAATACAAATAATACATGGATACGTTTCTTGTTCTTTTAAAGTTTCAATGAAAGTTTTGAGTTTACTTTGCTGCAGAGATGCAGGCAAGAATGAAAGCAGCTAGGAGTATTCATTAGTGTAGTACAAAAATGCATGTAAAAGTAAAGTTGGAATTTTAATGCCCTCACACCTTATTTTTGTTCTTTATTGAAAAAACATACCCATGTTTTTTTATTTCGAAATCAAAAAATATTTAGCGGTCTCTCAAAGTGCTTAAAGTTTTCTAGTTATGTATTTTATATAGGAAAGTAACCATTTTTTGTGGAAATGATATAGAATTCTTGAAATCAATATTTTTCAATCGGCAAATTCTGTTTCTCCCCAGGAGACTTCCAAAATTAATACCAAATATTTTATTTTACCATTTTTGAATGCCGGCGATTTTTTATGGGTCACCTTGTTGCATTTTTTGGGGTTTTTATGGGACCTATAAAAAATGTTTAATACTAAAAAATGGTTAAACAAACCATTGGATATAATTATTGAAATAATGACTTTCAAGAATTGTATACCATTTCTACAAAATTTTTCTTTGAGCTACCTCTAAATATTTTGTGATTTCAAAAAAAAAAAAAAAACAAATAGCAGGGGTGTAACTTTTTTCGTTATAGAACAATCCTAGAGGCTCAGCGCATTAAAATTCTGACTTTAATTTTTTTTGGACAACCCTAGTATTCACAAACATATGTACACATGCACGTAAATGTAAGCAAACCCTCTAGGAAAGTGCAACATTCCTCCATTCATGCTTTACAGTGTCCAAAGAAACATGGAAACACTCCCTTTCGTTGGACACTTAATTTCGTTTTTAACATACGATGTCATTAATGTGAAACTTTCCTTCTCGCTGTCCTTGGAATGCATAAGGAAACCTTTTTTCCAAAATTTCCTTCAGCAAACTTCATAAAGCTTTTCTTACGAAGTGGAATGAAAACAATGTTTTCGAATATAAGAATCGAACACGAAACAATGTCATTTCAAAACTTCTGCTTTGTCTCCATAAGCAACTTTCCATACTTATTTTCCTTGAGGGATGACAATAACAATTATATATATATGTGTAGCATAAGCGCCATGACATATGCAACACTTTTGAAAGCTATTCTATTTATTTTATACTTGTATTAATGTATGTATGTGTATTTGTATGTAAGTCGTCATTTCACTTCTAACCACCAACGCACTCTCACACCCTGTCACTCCCCGAAGTATTTGCCTTCTGCTCCTTCATTGAAATGTTTAAATCTGTGATTATTCAATAAATTTGTATGCTGCGACTTGCAATAACAACTTGAAAGTGCTCGTAAATTTTCTACACTCTTGAGCATAATGGACACTTTATTAGCAGACATAAAAGTCCAATTGGATCAAGAGGATATTTCTGCTAAGATTTGTATGTTCCTGTTTGGTGGAAGACAGCACCTTGGGAAAAATGGCACGTGTCTTTATTGATAAGTATTTATTAGTTTTGGAGACCTTTAAGTATTACTTTTAGAAACGTGTTGTTTCTAGAAAAAGTGTTAAACATTTTTTAGCGCTTAGTGACTTTTAATTTTGCTTGTCACCATTATTGACTCCCACCTTTGGACAGGCCTTTCGGGCTCAGCCAGAGTGCTGCATGAAGGCAACTAGTACAGGCTAACACCAGCTGATCTACATACATACTTATACGAGCATAACAATAACTGACGAGATATTACATGAAATGATTCCTTTTCAAACTGAATGTGATCGCTAAAATTAAGTTTTTTTTCAACTCCGAAGATTTAATATATATTTTTTAACCTTCCTCTTAAAAATAAATTGCAATTTTTCTGCATTTCGATTGCACTGTGAAAACACTATTGCTCTGCCGAATCGTTTGCAGTTTCAACCGGAGTAGTGTTTAGTGTTCCGTGAAATATGACAAACGATAAGCTTGAAAGCTCATTTTCAGCCACTTGGTGCTAAAAGGCACGAATAATCATGGCAGCACGCTTCAATGAATAGGGGAACTTGTTAACTTGGCGTAGCATTGTTGCAACATATACATATGTACACAGACGATGAAAGATAACTAAAAAGTTAATGTTAGGAAAATGTAAGAATCCAAATACGAAAAAAATTTAGTAAAAAAACATTTAGCGAATAAAAAGTGAGAATTGATCGACCTTTCCGTTCTAACTGTGAAACGTTGTGCAGCACAAACTAACCGTCAGCTAAAAGAGCTCGAGGAAGAGATGAAAATTCCATGAATAGCGAAGGTAAGCTGTTCAAAACACAAAATTATGTACATATGTATGTATGAGTATGCCTAAAGATATGTTCGCGAGGAATCGCTTGCGGTTGCATTTTCACTTTCGAACGTGCAAGTATACATGATGTACAAACATGTTCATTAGAGCGGGTCGGTTCCCATACGATACGAAAAACATCCCTTCTTTGATAGCTTACTTCGAGAGGATTTTAGAGTCATACACATTTTCATCCTTGGCGAGTTCTAAAAACAACAAAAATTTTAGTTTTCTTCATAACTCTTTTATTTTTTACACGATTCCATGGTGGAAAAGAAAATTTTTAGTACTGTAGTAGATCTTTCTCAGATGCTTCTACCCTAGAATGCCTCCTTATTCTACTAAGTACAAATAAGTCAATTTCTACCTCATCAGATGCAATTTTGCTCTACCTAAAATAACAAATTTTAATAAATGATGCATATTCCGTCTTGGAAGCGTAAAAATAAATTAATAAGCAGAAAGTTACAGTGACTTGAAAGTTTCTCTTTCATCCGAAGTAAAGGTTGGTGCTCATAGAAAACTCATACGCCATGGTAAGCGAGCAATATATCCTGGTAGACAGGTATTTAATCTGCAGGGATCGGGATCGGTGTGGACATATGTTATTTTATTTAAATGCATCATTTCCAAGCTCGTATTTTAACGACAAAAGTCATAGACTTTATTGTTGGTTTACTAGTCGGTCTGCCTAAGTTTTTCGCCTGTCATGGCGTATGAGTTATCCATCAACATAAACATTTAGACGGGTTGAAAGAAAATTTTAAGTTACTGTAACTTTTCTGTTTATTAATGTTTCTACGCTTTCAAGTATTTTAGAACCGAGTAATAAATAAAAGAGTTATGAAGAAGTCGTAATTGTTTTTAGTACTCCCCTTAAAGGACGGTTTCAAACTTATTTTCACCATCCAGTCTAATGTACGAAACCTATTCGCAGAAGAATGTTGTATGAAATGCGCTCTTTTTCCTTTTTGAAGGAGTTGGAGCGTGCGCGTAAATGCGGAAATTTTCCTAGCCATTACAGTTAAGTGTTCATAAACACGCAGCTTACTCGAGGCAGGGATAGACTACGTTGACTTCAGTCACTCTTTCACCAGTATAATAAAATTTGAATCGAGTTTAAATTATCTGCTAGTGCTGTAAATAAAATGCGATTTATATAAAAGTGAGTATAATAGTGATTTTATGCAGCTATTTATAGGAGAAATGGCAGATACTAGTTTGTACAAGACGACGCAATAATTTCTATTACTGACTGGCAATTATGAACTGTTCATTCAAAAATTTAGTATGCTGCAGCTTTCTGAGTGTGTGTGCTTGTATACGCTAATTGGAACTAAGTTTGGCGTTCTAACGAAATGCACGTACAAAAATTTCCACCAATGAAGCCTAAAATTACCAGCACGTGTAGCTTCCTCAGCGGCATTTTAAACGGCTATTCGAGGCAACTTTGAAATATTGTATTTAAGTAAGCGTTGCACATTTTTCGCTTAAGATTTTTTGGATTGAAGAAGAAGAGAGTAGTTATGACAAGCCAACATTTGACATTTATAGTGGCCAGATGAAGGCTGTCAAGCAGCTTGCCTGCCTTAAGTGCCCACACAGGTACAAAACCGTAGTCCCACCGTAACATGCAAGAGAAAATATGGCATTTGTCAGAGGCCACCACATCAGTCATCTGCACTTTGAGCCAACTACTACTACTACCACCACCAGTATCAACGAAACCAACGAAAGATGAAAAGTAACATCCTACACCACTCAGGTTGGCAATGCGCTCAGCTCGCTCGTTCGCTCAACGCCAATGACAGGAAATAAATTACATTTCAAGGAGTTTCAAACCAACGTGTCGCTCGGCCACATTTCACAATGTTCAACTACAGCGCGCCTTGTTCATCTCGTTGCACTAGAAATAGCACAAACAAAGCGCGCAACGTTGACCAGAAAGTTTGTGCTGCGGCTTTAAGTTTTCAGGTTGTTTGAGCGATTAACATGGAAGCAGCTGGAGTAGTCGGGCGCCTTAGGTGAAGCTGTTGATGCCACGCGTAACGCGAAAAGTTACAGCTTTACCGATTTTCGTGGTTTGTGTAAGCTGCCCATATATCTATATAACATATATATATATATATGTATACATAAGTAATGTATATTTTAACTTTTTTTTTTTGATGATGATGATGTTCTGATATAGTACATGGTAATTTAAAGCGGCGCTACAAGTAATTTTACCATTTTTTAGACTGAAGCGTTGAAATCAAATGGCATGTGGTGAGGGAAAATGTTCTTCTTCTTCTTATTTGGCACTGTAACCGACTAAGCGATTTTGTGCGAGTTCAAAAAAGCACGCCAGTCGTTTGTTTTCTGTGCCAACTGAAGCAAATTGAAAATGTCATGTGGAATGTGGCGGGGTAAACGACGGTATTCGGTGACGATGTCCCTCTCCCGTCACAAACCCAACACCGACTTTATGCTCCTTTGTATGGCAGCTGTAGCTATTTTTTACTTTGCACCGTCCAACACATTTCTTGGATGGCAGTGATGTCAGCTGTTCTCCTCACGAGGACATCAACCAGCGGAGTAGAGGCACCATTAAGGGACCGGACATTCCAGATTCATGCCCTCAAATCGTAGTCCTTTAAGCGTTTGCCGTGGTCGTCATCAAACGGCTTTCCAAGGCTTTGTATATTTTCTTCACTGGAAGTGGTTTTTACGTGATTATATGTTCAAGATTTTTACGTAAAAAAGAGGGATACCCATCCAGTCGGATAGCTAAGCGGCAAAATTGCATAGCTGACGAGTTGGCAAGAAAGTACTTATATAACTTGAAAGTGGCCGGACCACAAGTCCGCTTATACATGCAATGCCACAGATCTCGTTTTTGGTGTGGTCACTAGTCGGTGACCGGTCGGTTAGTTAAAAAATTATCAATGCAACGAGTAGTGAATTTGTCTTGTTTCTATTACTATTTCTAACACTTGTAGATGAGCGCCTGAAAACTAAGGATATTTGTTAATATATCCAATCAAAAACACATGAACCATTAAAGACTGTTTAAACGTAGACATAAAAATACATACTTACATGAAAACATAGCTAATGAAGTTGGCATGCAAACTTGCCGCGTGAACAGAAAATTAACGTTTACCAATGCATTCAGTTCCTCACTCATTCTGTAATTCCCCAACTCTTGAATTTCGTAAAATTAAATTAAGTTGTACTCCTAGTACTCGGGAGGAAGAAAAATATATATGCAAATTGTTTTCACGTCATGTCAAACATAAACTTTTTATGGCCAAGTGACATGTAAGACTGCGAAAGCATCACCAGCCTGTCGCTATGCTGTCGTCGTCGCCATCTCAAAACAACCATCGTTGTGACCATTAACAAGTTGCATATAGTTTCCAAGGGTGTGCAGCAAATAAAACCGAAAAAATGGCGCTAACATGTACATACATACCTCAAAATTTGTATGGCATGGGCCATTGTATGTTGTTCGCCTGCGTTGGGAAAGAAGCATTCTACAACTCCTCTGCCACGCTTTTTTTCTACCTTTCTCTGTTTTTATGCGCGATTCACTTGTTTTTGATGCTGCACTTCATGTTCTTGCTGTTGTCGCCGGCTTCTGGGCGTGCGCCGACATGTAATTTTGTAGAACTTCGCATGTGTTGCTGTCCGCTACTTTCACCGTCTACTTCTCCACAAAAGGACATTTATTCACTTTAAAGCAGACCTGGGCAGCGTCTGCTCGGCAGCCGTCGTCGCGTCGTATTTGCGTGTATACAGGGTGTCCCAGAAGTAACGTGCCAAACTTTAGGGCAAGGTAGGTGGGAGGGTGAGCTCACTGATAAACAAAAAATTTTCAGGTAAAAGTGTCACCGTTTTTGAAATATTTACATTTTTTCGAATTTAAAAAAAATCGTGCCTTTTCATGTGTTTTCTTTAACTGCAACTACAAACCGGGCAATACTTAGTAAATTTTTTATGTAAAATACTTCCAGATAGTTGCCTCTCCATACTCAAATGCAATGTAGTTAAAATATATTAAGGAACCATCATAAAATTAGGACTATTTCTGGATTTTTA
>NW_016157224.1:23194-67172 GCF_001687245.7 Rhagoletis zephyria | reverse complement strand
TATTTTAACTACATTGCATTTGAGTATGGAGAGGCAACTATCTGGAAGTATTTTACATAAAAAATTTACTAAGTATTGCCCGGTTTGTAGTTGCAGTTAAAGAAAACACATGAAAAGGCACGATTTTTTTTAAATTCGAAAAAATGTAAATATTTCAAAAACGGTGACACTTTTACCTGAAAATTTTTTGTTTATCAGTGAGCGCACGTTACTTCTGGGACACCCTGTATACACGCTCTGCTTGGGAAGGCAGCGACAGCTTCATTCAGCTGTACGACTTGTTCGCACGCACACGGTCACATCAGTTGCACGCTCACTACAAAAATGTTCGCCGACAGAGTTGCTGCAATTTATAATTTCGTTAGTTGGCTATCTGCTAAATGCGCAATCCGGATACCATATGTTTCAAGCTAGTCATGTGTGCAGGCCCGGCAATTCACGTTCACTCCACGTGGGTAGTTGGTCTACCAAAAAAAGAAACCCTCTGATCGTGCGAATAATAAAACATGAACCACGCTTTAAAATTATTTAAATAAGAAATTTAAAATAGTTATGTGATTTAAACGATTTTGTAACATTGCTGCTCTCAGATAAATCCTAAGGCGCCGAAGTACGGAAAATATTATTTCATTCGAAAATGCCGTACCTTATATGATCATTTGTTATCGAACGAACCGCACAAATTCTGGAACGAGGCCTGCACACCATGCATATTTTGAGGATATCAACGTCCCCTCTTAAAGAATTTAATTCTGTGTTCTGGCTTTTCCTTAAGTAGTCTTACTTTGTTTAAGTTTTTAATGAGCTCCTTTTACAGTGTGGGCATGCTCACAACCTTAAGCAGCGAATAGTTCTGATAATTAAAACAAAATAATCTTCGATCCGCTTTCAAGGCGACTTTAAAATTTTTTTATAAAAATCTTGTGGTGTTTTGAATTGAGTACATTCATTTCGAGAGCTTGCACTGATGCGGAATTTGTGGCTCGTCAAGTTCAAATGTATCAACAGCTCCAACGCTTTTTTGTCGTATAGCGTGAACATCGATTACTGTTTTAACCCTTCTGTGACATCCTTGGTACGCGTGTACCTATTCGGATTCATATTTTATATTTCAATAATAATGGGCCTTATGAATAAAAGCTAAGCAATTTCAGATCTTTTACATGATTTCTTCAAAAAAGTTTTAGTAAAAGGTCTGAAATTTTATGAAAAAGCAATTGCTAAGTTTTTATTCATAAAGCCCAATGAACTATGCTTTCAGTTTAAAATACACCCAGTGTTACAGCTGTACCAAGGATGCCAGTAGAAGGAGTGCGAGAGAGGATGTCATAGAAGGGTTAATTTTTTAATGTGAATCGATTACACAGAGCGCAAAATTTTGTAAGCCCATGTATAATGATTATATGCGGGAAAATATGTCAATAATATGGTTAAAGTAAGTAAAAAAAAATCCCTCAAACGACGTCATATAGTCCGTATACAATCACTACAATTCTTCGAAGACTTCACCACTAAGCCAGTTTATTTGTACAACGTGTTCATTGCAGGGACCGAACAAAATAGTTATTGATGAAAACTGTCATTGAAAAATTCACTATGAAGGAATGTTTTACAACTAAGTGATACATCGATTTCTTTTTTCACCGGGAATCAAATTTGAAAATAAATTTTTATTTGTAATTCTTTTTGCAAAATTAAAAAAAAAATAACAATTACTTATAATTTTTATTTTATAAATCCAAAAAAACAGTTATTTTTGAATTTTATATTATATTTCTGAGACAACAGTTATTGAAGACTTTCATTTATAAAAGCCATCAATCAAATTCAGTCACCGAATTTAATTTTTTTTTTATCACAACTATAAAAGTCGTCATAATTTTTCGCGGTTAAGAAGCTCTTGGAGAACCAAAGTTTACTACGACTTACAAAAGCCTTTTATAAGCATGATTTTAAAAATAAAAGTCAGTGACAGATTTACGTTGATGACTTTTAAAACTAAAAGTTGTCAGTAACGTTTATCTAAGATATATAATTTATAAATCCAAAGTAACTGATATTTGCAGATTATGTAGATAAAAATCAAAAATAATTGTTATTTTGTATTTGTAGAATAAAAATTAGAAAAAAACTGTTATTTAAGGAGTAATTAAATAAAAGTAAAAAAGTAGTTGTTAAAGAGTGATTTTTTTTAATAAGAGATTCGCGAAAATTCTTTTTAAGATATGTGAAAATGCTAAAATATTATTGGTCGATTCGTTCAATTAAGAGTTTAACTAAAGTAATTTATGGTTGGTGAAAGTGACCCTTAAAACTTTTACAAGAAATATGATATATTCTTACTTTATTAAAAGCTGTGTAATTACCGACCTACAAAATTCCGTATGGGTATAACTACCCATCATACCCACATTAAATATTTGCCGGGCGTGCATGTGTGAGGGACATGCAAGGATTTCTGCCGCTACTCGCCGTTGCAGTTCGTGGCGCTCGCGTGGTCAGTTAACAATGTTGGCATATGTTTACTGCCGCACATCCTCGGTTAATTAAGACATTTTATGCGCTTCGTCGCGCTGCCAATTTGAGCGTGATTGCATTTAAACGCCTTGTAAGCTTCGCATGCAATCGGGCGCTGGGCGGACGGTATAAAACGTAGCACAGACATGCAATTACATGTGACATAGTTATTGCTAGCGTTATAAATAGATGGTGTTTTTGAAAATGTTGCATGTTACTTATATTCACACAAAACGCGCATGCAGCTGCTATGGTCGTCGTGCTACTTCCGCCAAGCTTGCTTGATATTTTACATGCGTGACATGTGCGAAAATGTTAAAACACAAAATTTGAATTAACTGGTTGAAACTCGCCTTATCCCCCAATAAGCCAATAGTAATTGGTCCGTACATATATCCATGGTATGGGTATTTGAAATGATTTGGCGCATGCTAGGCGCCATCGGCTTCAATGGCGCGCGTTGGGTACATTGTTATCATTTTGCTCGCACCACTTGGCACCGCACCGCTGCGGATGAGTGTATGGTGCAATTTCTTGTGCTCCTTTTTGTATGTGTGCTCGAAATCGAATTAAGCAATTACTACTCCTTCGTTTATTTTGCGATTGTAGTGCTTGCAGCCAGGGACGTGAACCGAACGAAAAATTTGGTATGTTCCCAATAAACACAAAAATTTCTCGAATATATTTTTTGGGCTCGTTTCAAAGTCGAGGTGAGCGCGAGTAAATCAATTAGCTCGAAAGGTTTTTTTTATTGCATCGTCTTCGAGGCACGATCAAGAAAATAGTTTTTTTTTTTCGAAAATAGTCGTTGTTAGGAAAATAAAGCAAATACAATTAACATTTAATTTTAGTAAGCCGGCTTTATTTAATGCAACAACGGAACAAAGTAAATATCTGCATTTAAAGTGATTTGCAAAGCCTTGATTATTTCGTGAAATGGGTATTTACATATAGTGGTGCTGACTAATGTTAAATTATTTGCTATTTTCTGATATCCCGAAAGATTCTCTGTTGCTACTGCATTTTTTTTTTACCTTTTGTTTATTAATATTATAGATTTCATTTCAGATAGCTAGATTTTTAAATCCTATAAAACTTGGATCGAAAAAAATTGCAATCTCAAACCACCAGCGAGCTGAGATCTTGAGTGGAAAAACCAATAATTCTCGAAACGCCAACGATTCGAAAAATAAAAAATATAGAAACTCCAACGATTCGAAAAGTAAAGATTTTAGAATCTCCAAGGATTAAAAAAATGCAATATTCTCGATTCGCCAGCGTTTCGAAGAAAAAAAAAATTTCTCTAAACTACTATACTCGATTCGCTAACGATAGGTGACTTTCCTACAAATTCCAATTCGCCGATCTATCGTCGCGAAGTATCGTCTCGATAGTTCTTTCAGAAAACTAGGTCGTCCCGAATTCGAGGCGAATTCGTTGTGTTTGTTGGGTTCGGTTCAGCGGTTCGACCAGTTTTTTTCAATTTCGGATTGGTTCGTCAAAGCGTTATTTTGGTCTTTGAACCGGGGTTTCGGTTCGGTTCAACGGTTCGGAATCGGTTCACCTTTCACTTTTGGTTTCCATGGTTTTACTATGGGCAGATGACAAATTTTCGGGTGATTTTTTTTTTTCAGGCGAAACTCGCATAAAAGTGCTCATAAACGATGCGAATACCTTGAGAATAGGAATTCACTCTCATTCTCACCGTCTAACAAGTAATGAGAGTCGGTATTCGTTCTTATCGTGGAGTTCTAATAAGTTCTTAGCCCTGGAATATTCTTACGCGTGTAACAAGTGTGTTTGAGAGTTTTCTTACACTCTTACTCATATTCTTAGCTCTCATATGTTACGCGTTGAGAATTTTTATTCTCAGCCGTACGCAGTGTAAGGTGCCAAATACCGCAAGAGTGACAGAATACAAGAGTGCGCAAATCAAGCTGTGAGAAACCGGTTGTGGCGTCATAAAAGTGAGGGAATGAAAGTCCAAAAGTATATATGGTACCGAAGGGAGAGGTTAACCACCCACTATCAAAAACGTATTTACTTAGTAATACATATTTTCTTTTTAAGTACATTTATCTACATTTGGATTAAATTTGTTCGGCAAATAGGTACAATTAGAAAATTTAATTTTCATCCCTAATGTGAAGAGATATTTATGACATCAGCGAGTAGGGTTGGGTGTAAGTATTCTCACGCTGAGTTGTACATGAATATTTACTCACATTAAAATACTTCATTTTTATTTTAGAAATGGAGTCTCATAAGAACAAAATACAAGTGAGTATTCTCACATCAATATGGCGGAACTCTCAAGCTATTTACTCTCATCGTTTACGAGCACCTTAAGGCAGAGAAAAAACGGTTTTCCGGTTAAAAACCGGTTCACGTCCCTGCTTGCAGCAGTGGCAGCAATAACAACAACAATAACATCATACGAAACGTAGTACACACACGCTGATGGTCAAAGGTGCGAAACGTGCTCAAAATCCAACCATGTAATCAAGCAACGACAGACTCGTCGGGACAAAGAGGCGGTGAGGCGTCCAACAGAACAAACAACCAGCGGGGATTTGAAGCTCTGAACAGAGAGAATTGTTGTTACTATTGTCAGTAGGTGGTCATCAGTTGAAAATCAAAGTACAAATAAACTAAATAACTAAATTGACTCGACTGATGATGCCCATGTCCGCACTGTCTGCAATTGTAGAGGCGTGACCTGCGGAACTATTTCTCTGCTTAAGCAGACACAATGCTGGAAGTACACAATGGGCACAAAGAAATATTCAAAATATATACATAGTACATATGTACATAATAACAAAAAGATTGGCGCTTACACATACATATGTTAGTGTTTGTCCGAGCTTCTCCTGTTTAAAAAAAAAAATAACCTTTTTCTATAAATTTTTGTGATGTTGCTTTGATATATGTATAAATATAAATCCAAAGTGCCATGAGGTCACAATGAAAGTATAATGAAAGTATACAATGAAAAATAACTGGACTTCAGCGCCACGCAGCGAGTTCAAACAACTTCCAACACCACTCGTAATAAATCATTACAGTTCCATGCCCGTAAAATGAGCCGTTTGGTGCTCTACGGAAATGTCTTTGAAATAATATTTTATTTTAAACCTTTTTCGTTTTACAATCATGTGATAAATTAAATTAAATTTAACTTTTTACCCCATCTGTTATTTTGTTATTAATTAAATTTTGTTTATTTTACTAACAGGTGGCTACATATTTCATTATTTATCGATTTCGTACAATGATTGTTACAGAAATAATAGTAAAATTTTATTTAAAGCATTCTTACGCGATATATATTTCCCAGGGTTGGGCAAGCTGCATTAAATGTTTAATGCACTGACCATTTTATTACCACTAGTATACCACTATGTACTTAGTGGAAATGCATTTTAAATTTCACTATACATTTTTGAACAAACCTCTTGTAAGGAAATAGATAGAAAATAACACAGATCGCAAAATTTTCCTAAATTTTTTAACTAGTGTAATTAGTGAAAATCGGATCATACTCTTAATCAAGCGAAGCAGTGAAATAAAATTTAAAATACAAAGTGGAGCAAATCTACTCCATTTAGAGTAAAGTCCTAACTCTGCACTTAGAAATGATTGGCAACAACACCGTTGACATACTTGGCAACCAATAAATTATTAGCGTAAATTAGGTTGCTACAAGTGATGTGTTGTCATTTCCGCTACGCCATTTGTTGTTGATTGGCTCATACCTATACAGAAGCGTCCATATACACACGTGCATACATACAAAAGTAGGTGCTGCATTAGAGTGGCTCTTATAAATATATCACTTTTTAATTTTTTTAAAATAAATTTTCGTGGGCTACCCTTCAGTTTGGTTCCATTCTATGAAAAAAGAGCTCTGTGGAATTTGGTGTTAATCGGATAAGGGAAAGGTGTGCCCCTAGGCCCTTAAAAGTGCAAAATAAACCAAAAATCACATAGAACTCCAATTCAAGTATTTAATTGTTTCAAAAAATTTATATTAAGTAAATAATTAGCAAACAATTTTCTGTTTAGATGCATTAAACTTTATTTACTTTATTATTTCATTAATAAACTATAACACACAATCAATTAATTAATATCCATACTGTATTTGGTTTATTTATTTATATACGACTATTACTTTAGTTCAATTCAGTTTACTAGAAAAAATATTTACAAATTAATAACATACAAGTTTGAAATAAATAAAAATTGAGTACATAATTCATAAAAGAAAATGTCGTGATGATTTAAAAATCCTCATTCTTCGATAAAGTTAGTTTCCTGCTATCTGGAAACTTTTGGCGGCACTCACTTACAACCTGAAGCACATACTGCTGCTGTTGCTAGTTTTTTTGGAAATAAGTTATTATAGTCCAGGTCACTCCCCACCTGATTGCTTGCAACCTTTAGTTTCTCAACCAATCTTAGAGCATTGACGAAATCTTTATTCTTATGCCACTGCGAAGGATCTCTATTATCGATTCCATTCCTTATTATTTATGTGATTTAATTGATTTCCACTCTAATCCTTTTAACATTTTCTTCTGATTCGTCTATATCGCGATTTAATGTTTTGACCATTTTTGATTCCGAAGGCAATTTATAGTCAAATAACGCCACAAATAATTTAAAATTTTTTGTAAAGCCATGCGAGAGATTTCACGATCAACAATCTGATATTTATAACGCATGTTTATGTCGAAACATGTATACTGGTTAGACCTCGGATAGGGATGCAGCGTGTCGAAATACATGTCGGTAGGTGGGTCTGGTTAAAATCGCACACCATTTTTTTTTTTGTGCCGGTGATATCAACAGCAGATTCATAAACGTACACATTTACACATTTCCTGAGTGCTTGAGGTGCAAAAATAAGCGAGTTAAAGTGATACTCCCAGTAAAAGTTAAGGCTTTTCAATGTAAATAAGTTTTAAGCTTTGGCTGGGAGTTGTCTTTCCAGAACCTCCAACAATACTTATAATAAACAAGTAAAAAAGTACAACTTCGGGCGAAACCGAACTTTATATACCCGGCTTACGTATTAAAGGCCGTTTTTAACTGTGATTTACACGGAGGGTAATCGCTTGTTAAAATAATTTACTATTGGAGTGAAAAATTAGAATAAGCATCAGTGATGGCAGTTAAATCCTTGGATTTTAACATCAGAAACTAGTGTGTGTGTGAAAATCGCATATCGAGGGTATTGACTATGAGCCCTCTATAAGTAGATGTACAAGAAGCGTGTTTCTCTATTTCTTCTTTTAGATTGTTTACTAGCAATGTATATATTTTAATTTTATACACTTACTCTACCACTTCTATATTGAATTTTCTTTTTACTAAGCATGCATTTTGTTGCGTATACGACTTATTGCATATGTAGTATTTTCGATTTCCTTCCCGATATTTTCATTTTTATCCATCTACAAACATACCCACTTCATCTTGTGTGTAAAAACAGCACAGTCATATTTTCCAAGTCATTTACTGCTCCTATGATGCATCTAAAATGCAAATATCATTCTATTAGCAAAGAGCGAATTCATGTTTGCATATACCTACTCACATCAACCGCATACACTTGGATGACAACAATAGAGCAGCTCAGCAAGGATTGCTAGTTGCTCGGTTGGTGGAAGCTAGTAGCAGTGCTCAATGTGCTTAGCGAGCAGGAAGGGATAAAAACATCACATATAATTTAAGCCAAAGACACATTCACCAACATTGCAGCGCTAGGTGATACTTGGTTTTCAAGTATTGTAGACAAAAACATAGTTTGTGACCGAGATGAAGGGCTTATTGTATGGACGTTAAGTGAAAACAGAGCAAAAAAGGGTGATAGGGATGAACAACAACATTGTTAAGAATTAATAGTTACACTTGAAAAATTAAAGAATAAAGAGGCAACACGATCGTTGGGCTCTAATTCCAAACTTCAATGAACCGAAAGATTAAGTTTAAGATTAATAATAAGATTCAGATTAGGATTAAGGTTAAGACTAAGATTAAGTTTAATATTAAGATTAAGATTAAAAATAAGATTAAGATTAGGATTAAGATTAAGATTTTAATCAAGATTAATATTGTAATTAAGATTGAGATTGAAATCTGAAACTGAGATTAAGAAAATTGTTCATTGCACTGCATGGCAAAATAATACTCAGCTATACGGCTGATAGGAAGAAGTTTCACATCCGCCGGGCGTAAGATACACACACAATTTCCATTAAGTTTGCTTTTGCAGAAAATTGCTGAAGTTTGAGGTGATACTTTAATGAGTATATGACATACAATTAATCGTCCCTTCCCATTTTTCCCACATATTACCTGCTATCAAAAACTTTTTGTTCAAAGTAGTACACTGAGCTCCAACTACAATGGTTTTTTTCAACCGAGTTATTGCTTGAATTTTTTCAATGGTAAATACACCGATTGTAAAAAATGTTATTCAAGGTGAACATTTGAAAACCCATTTATCTATATGGCTGGCTGTAGCTAAAGGCAGAGATGCTTGCTTTAATTTGTTAGCTTCCGACAGGTTCGGGTTCGATGCCATCAAGGACATAATGTAATTTTTTTCTTCTGTTTTTGGTTTTTGTTAATTACGAAAAAGCATCAAAAGTGAGGAACAAAATCAATTGATGTAGGAAATCGATTCAAGTTGAACATGATAATAAACATTTTTGTTGCGTGCATCCGAACAATGAAAAAGCATCTGCGAAGTGCAGAATATAAGCGCATTCTAACGAAAAAGTCGGCAAATAGATGTCTGTTTAATGTAAACAAAATTGTGGTTATTATCACCAAAGCATCGGTGAGAATATATATAATATATATATATATAAATTTGGCAATATTAACCAAGTTTTATTTGATTTTTTTTCTCAGTGTACCATCTTAAAATAAATGTGACAATAAAGTATACGAACGGCACTACTTGAGTACGTTGGGTATGGGAATACCGCATGTGGGAGTGTATTAGATCGAATGGGAATAAAATTGTGTGGCGACACACGCAAATACTATGTAAGTGTATGAAAAGTAGCTGAAAGTTAACGGTTTTACACCGTCTGCTTGCCATACAGCGGTTGTATTGCGCTTGTTTATTATGAACGTCTATGTAGTAGTGGCATCTGTACGTAAGGGGTTTGAGATGTGGGTGATATGGCGCCAACTTGCATAATTCAATTACATCCGACGTAGACTCATAAAACTAAATCAAAGAAAAACAAAGCGTCACACTTCATTTACTTTTATGCTCCCGCAAAATGAGCTTGCTGATGCTGCTTCTACAGAATGGTGGCTTGCAGGCGGAGTAGTATTGAATACATGAAAATGCCAGGCGGCGACAAGGAGCTATGGAGAAGTCTGCCAGGCATACAGACAGCCAACTAAAAAACTACATATATTCTATAGTATGTTTGTATGAATACTCCTCAACAGCGGCGGAGGACAGAGCACGGTATTCACTTGCAAATCAGACATCAACGAAATTGACAGGCACTGGAGGCGGCGGCGGCGGCGAGACACAGGCATATATTGTATGTACATAGATGCCAGTTAGTGAGTGAGGAAGAAGTTAAAGAACGAAGAGGAGTTTTTGGAATTTGAACGAGATGCCAGCTGGCTAGACTATAGGCAAAGCAGTAGGAGTCAACAGCTGCAATAAAATGGAATCAACTTAAAAACAAACAAAAAATTCACTTAGAAATAAAAACAAGTTAAAGGACGTAAATTGCGGCAATCAAGGAGTCCCATATATGCGTACGCACTCACACCACTTTCTCCCCCCCCATTTTGGCATATTAAATATGACATTTGTTGGAGTCTTTATAAGCAAATATACATATACATATATGTATGTACATACATATGTACTTATACATAAGTTAGGTGGGTTGGGTTGGTGTGATAAAATTACTCAAACTTTGGCAGTTAGTATCATTGTTGTTGACACCCGGTGTTGCGGTTAAACTTAAACACGCACTTGCACATTCATGTAAACAAATCTACTTCCTCACTGAATGGCTTAATAGCGGTGTGGGACATGTAACTTTCGATTTTTAATTTATATGCATATACATATTTTTTTAAGTAGGTCATAGTTATTAAAAGAAAAATAGCTAAAAGAGAAGCTCAACGAAAAAAAGTCTTGATTGCAAAAATCTAAACCAAAAGGTAATACATATGTACGTATATTTTTCTCTTCTTCATCTCATTTGGCCATAGAACCGTTTGGCGGTTTGGGCCCTGACTAAAAAAGACTTAGCTGGTCTCCTCTCCCCCTTTCGAAGTTATGTCAGTTATTCAACGCAAGAGGAGACTGGTTATGCTGCACCGGGTACTTTTATTGTTTTCATCAGCACCCTGCTGTCGTTATACAGTATTTGAGCCGAGCCGAAGGATATTTCAATGGAGTATCATAGTCCATGCATACCCACGACTTGCCCAAGTTAGCGAAACTGTTGCTTAACTATGTCCGTATCGTTAAAAGTCTCGTAAAGTTCGTCACTTCATCTTATTCTGTACCCATCGCCCAAGCGAATAAGGCCATACATACCTGTTGCGTAGAATAGTTCTCTCCTCTTCTAATTTTGATTCGGATGCTTCTACGTTTATATAACAGGACCGTTATTATGAGATATTTCTAGATCATGGTTTTTGTTCGTCTAACTGCCTTTCAATTGTACATATGTATATTTAGCCCAACTTATAATTATGGGTTTTCAGGCTAACATTTTCTTTTTCACTATATTTATGAGGCACTGTGAAATTTGTTATATATGGTTTCTCTTATCTCGTATTGGGTGAGTAGAGGTTAGCCATGGGTAATAGCGCATTTTCTTTTTTGGCGCTATCTCAATAACGCCTGTGGTGTCAGCGCACTAACTCAGCGCATAGCGCAGTGTACTGAATTGATCACGGCGCCATCTGAGTGTTACCACAGTACCCGTCGTCATACAGTGTAGTACACCATACAGTGGTTTCATGTCTATTATTTCGATAATTTTCGGCGCTGAGCAACGCTTGTACCGCCAACCGGATTTAATTGCTAGGAATGTAGTAAATGCCACGACATTCTCATCATTCTTGAGTAAAAGCTTTAAATTTGCGTTCTCAACACTAAAAAGCAGCCGCGCAACGCAGTATTACCCATGCCTAGTAGAGGTGCGTGAACTTTGTCCCATATATATTGGCCTGGGTCCTTCTTTGTCGCTCGTGCCTTTGTTGTCATCTTTCAAAAGCGGTTAGAAGCGTTACTTACATGTGCACTCTGTACGTCTATTATAAGCCACGGTCTTAAAATCATTTGACGGCCGCCTTATTTTCTAATAAAATTTCCATATCCAACAGGATGTCAAGCTTATCGTATTCGTGCCATTCTGGATCCCCTTTATTTTCCTTTAATTCGAAGTTTTCGCTCGAGTACCTAGATGTTTTGGCTGCAAGGTGGCTTTTGACAGTGCGATCAAATATAACTTCTAGCTAAACCTTGCGTTAAAGTCACCAAGCACATCATCATTCATTCTCCTCCATCGGGCTTAAGCTGATATTTTGATCGTCTGTTCACTTATGTATGAATACCTGCAGACGAGGTGTTGTAGTCGTAAGAAAACTCCAAATTCCGCGCATGATTTGTGCGCCGTGTCTCGTCTATTTCGTTTCCGGGGTTGCAGTAATTTCAGCCATGTGTTTCCGAAGGACATCTAAAAATTGGATAGAGGTACCTTCCCTATAAGGAGTTCGAACATATCTGGTGCATATACTTACATCGTCGTTCTTACTATATAAGCGAGGGACGTCAACGCTTCGGGAGATTATCATCCGAGCAACTTGTAGCTCTTTCATTGGATTTACGTTGCATTTCCATAGTTAAATGTACAACCCTTTGCTTGCCTACGACTTCCAATGGTCACAGGACATATAAAAAATACTATTACCAGACAACTCAAAATTCAGTTATGAAGAAAAAAGTTGCCCGCCCACAATAAATTAAATGCACAAGAAAGTTTCCAAAATTCTTATTTGTCTAGTGGATGTTGCCCACAGTGTGTTGAATATAAAAAAATTATACTTGTCTGTGCATTATATGTTTGTATGCTCATTCGAGCAGCAATGAGATTTCCGCAAACTTGAGCTTATCGAATTTTGATTCTGTGCCAAGTGTGATATGTTGGCGCATTATCATCTTCAAAAACTCATAACTTTCGACGTTGCTGTTGCGAATTTGACTCAGGCGCAACATAAAAGCAATAAATGTACAATGTACACACCCGATGTGGCAAAGAGTGTTCAATTGGCGTAAAGCATTATACTGTTAGCGTGTGCGCTAAAAAAAGTGTAAATGAAATTATAAAAAATTTTAATTTTCTTTGGCAGGCATTGGAAAGTCAGTTTTTGTTATGCGATATGAGTTTTAGCAAAGAAGTTTTCTTGCGTAAACGTGCGTATAAGTGTTATAAAAGCATAATTCTGTGTATGTGTCGATACACCATACCATTTTTGACTTAATCACGTTATGGCT
This sequence comes from Rhagoletis zephyria, assembly GCF_001687245.7. Lineage (NCBI taxonomy): Eukaryota > Metazoa > Arthropoda > Insecta > Diptera > Tephritidae > Rhagoletis > Rhagoletis zephyria. Next base: position 54,091 of record NW_016157224.1, on the reverse strand, counting down.
CCTTTGCCAACAATTCGAATTTTCATACAAGCCAACAACGCTGTCGCGCGATAATGGGAAAATTGTTGTTGCGAAAGCAATAACACATCACATTTTGGCCCACAGCCAATTTGCGAAGGAGAGCGTTGAAAGTTGAAGGAAGCAAAGGCGGATACGGGGGTTGTAGTGATAGCTCAAGTATGCGATTAACCTTAAACGAGTAAGTGAGACCTAAACAAGAGCTGGGGAATAAGAAGAAAGTCTCAAAGGAAAATGTTTGCAAGTATGTGTACTTATATGGTGTAGATAGATATCATGTACTTGTCCCACCAGATGTTGGCAAACTAATGATGAACTACCAGCAAAAGAAATTGCAAGCAAGCACTGAACAAGTCTTCCAGTGTTTGTGTCTGTGAAAATAACGTAATTAATTATTCCAAGTGTAAATAAAGACATGAGCACGAATATGCGAAAAACATACATTTTGCAGGAGTATAGAAGATTCTACTGTGTATTTAAAATTGTAGCAGAGCGAGCATGTTGCAAATACTCGTACGAGCATTTTCTTTCTTCTAATTAAATAACATTTTCAGGCTAATAAAACTCATTCATCTAGATCAATTATAGTCACATTTGGAGTTTGGAGGATTGGTACATATTCTGTTCCAATGCAATTTAACGTAACTTTCATATTAATGTATAGAAAATCATATCTTTCGTTACTGCACTATAGAAGAATTATAGAATTTTAAGTGAAGAAGTCGATACAGTGCGTACGTGTCCAAAAAATTTACTGGAAAAGGAATCCTGACTCAATCCATATTGGGCCAATGATATGCTAAGGCTCTGACTACTTACTTTGTGGGGCAATAGTAAGTTTAATTGATTGGTTGCCGGTTTGGTGTCGGCCGCGTTACAAACCTGTTGTGATATTTATTCATATTGTAGGGAAGTTAAACTACTGACCTTCACTTGGAAGTCTTTACTGAGATTTTCATCTTTTGTCCAACAAGAAATTTTAAGCAAAAAACAATCTACTTTAATTAACTCTCATATGAAAATCGAGAAGTACCATTATTTCATTCATGATCCAATGATCAGATCAAATCACCTTTCCGAAAAAAAAGAATTATAGAAAACGGAATTTAATTATTAACCTTCCTCCTTTTTTTGAAGTCGGCTAAAAGCATAGCACAGCACGCCTACCGCAATAAATGTTCGGTTGTTATCCCTCTCCTTATACAGAAATATCCTTGGGGTCAGCTGATTAAAACAAGTGACATTTTGGCTAGTTTTGGTTATTTTTCTTTTGTCTATTTAGTATTTATATTTTTTCTATAAAAGTCCAGCACATTGCCTAACCAGCGCCATACAAATCCATTTTTCTTACCGACCACCGAGGAGGTGCTAGAAGGAAAGGTGAAGAAAGATGACAGAAAATTGAAATCGCACCAATAATTGCTGCTAAAGTCTCAGACAAGTTGTTTGCTTTTTGTTGCTTTCTAGTTTTTTTTCACACCATCCTTCTGGCGTTGTCACGCTGCTAAAATAATTAAACTTCTTTAGTCTCAATTTATTACTTCAGGAACCAGCAGCCGAGGAGTCTTAATGTCAAAAAATGGCAATCGGAGCGTGGGAGAGAGAACAGCAATATAACGAAAAACGGCAGAGCTATTTGAGAAACCTTATTAAAAAGGACAACATGAAATATTACAAAAATTAAAATTGATTGGAAAAACGCACCCGAAGCAGAAGAAGAAAAGAAAATTATACTGGATCACAAATTTTTTATTTCTTTTTTGTTCACCGGATACTACTATCCATTTCCTACGTAGAATTTCTCGGTCATTCCGAAAATCAAGTTAGTTTTTTTCTATGGACAACTTTTCAAGGTAATTGCTCTTCACTTCACTTAATCACGTATTAGATGTTTCTTACGAACCAATTGAACATTTTTAATACGGCAGATGAAACCTAATAAAATTCTCCAGAAATCGTACGTGCATCACTTTTTGATAGGCCTGATAGTTTCTGAGAAATTAATTTATCATTCCAAATCTTTTTTTTTATGAAAAAGTTTCGTATTACGATTTTTCAATTGGTTTGTAAGATATACGTGATTAATTGGAACCACTCTATTTTTAAGCTGAATAACGGTAAACTGAAAATATCTCGATAAGTTATCAATAAAAAAGTAAAATTAACTCGAGTTTCTGGAATCACCGAGCAATTCTGCATAGGCATTGGATAGTGGCATTCATAGAACATTTTTGCTGTAAACTAGTGTTAGTAAAATGAAGAAAAATTTCAAAATCACCCTACAAAATTGAATATTTAATGAAGCAAGTGCTAAAGTGAGTGTAGAAATATTGAAGCGAAACGATCAAACGGAAGTTACTTCATTAAAATTTTAATTGACGGACATTTTCCGGCAAATCAACTCAAGCGAGCGTGCAACAGCCGCCAATGCGATAACGAACGTACAGGAGTTTCAAAAAGGCAGCTTTACGCTGGTATAAGCGGACAACCAAAGTGTGAACGGAAAACTTTTCGTCGCCAATTTTCAAGGAAGTTCCATGCTTTGATGTATTTTCCTTTAACATTTTAATTTTTCTTTTGGCGCATAACTTGTTCGCCTCCCATAGCTCCATACCACAACGCCAAAGAAAAATTGCCACTAATAAAATACTATTTGAAAAATTCTTCAAAAAAGTCAGCGAACGTGAAAGAAAGAAAGTGAAAAATGCAAGCAGACTAAAATCAAAAAAGTGATTTAGATGAAGTGAATGAATATTTACGAGCTCACCGCCAAGTCATTTATTTAGAAGTAACTTCAAAGGCGGCAAGTTGAGAGACATAAGAAAGGACATTAACATAAACGCGCGCGTCAACTGAGTCACTTAGCAAACGCTGAGGTAAGCATGCGAACGCGAAAGGAATGCATTTACGGAGACAGGATAGAAAAGCGCTGACGCCTTGCATGGCAGTCAATGAACAGAAAAGCAGTTGAGCAGGTGGAATATTATTTAGAAGATAGGGTCAAAGTAACCGTCTCTAGTATGCAGCATTTATGTACTTGTGGTTACTTCCTACCAGCATTAGCCAACAGCCAGGTGCATTCCACGCTACAAAATTTATATGCTCGAAAGAAATGCTTTCCAATACAAAAGGCAGCCGGTAAGCATACCCTTACCAACCCCAACCCAATTTCCGTCCGGTGTTGCAGACAACAATGGGGAAAACCAACCAAGCCAAATCACATAAAATTCACAAAATAATAAAGAGAAATATGTTTGAAATCTCCATTAATGTCCTAGTGGCATGTGTTATGCTCTGTGGAGATGTTAACACTCTTTGAGTGCAAACGGTTAACTTTAACTTCACCAAACTATGTACACTAGGGTGGTACTTAAAAATAAAATGAAGGATATTTTTTAGGTCTCACACCCTCAATCGGTAACACACACACAAGCGCGCCTAATAGATGGAGAAGAAATTACGGAACTCAGGCAACAGCATCGAGAGTATTTTGTAAACAAACGGCTGTGGTCAACGCTTTTCAATCATTAGCCAGCTCAATCTTTCACAATTTGTGTGACGCAAAAGTCGATGCATTCTACAATATGGTTCGACATGGAAAATATTTAGCCGCGGCAGTCGGACTTTAAAATATTTGTAGAGAAAAAAGGAGAACAATAGCAACATCACTGCCTATAACCAAGCTTCGCTAAACTCAGGGACTCATCGTCCTACTCATCATATTCCCGTGTGCTAGTGCTGCTGGCTATAAAGCAAATTTTTAATACCGATTCACGTTTACTCTATTTTCCTTTAGACTCTTTTTGCATAATGCAGTAAAAGACTGAAAATATTCGACGCCTGCTTTTTGTTTATTCATTAGTCATTAAGCCGCATCATTGTCATTGGTGACCATTGCCTATATCACTATCAGTGTCAGCCGCGGGAATCCATTATATGCACAGTGCTTGCAATTTTTCATAACAGCAACAACAATAGCAGAAATTAAAGCAAATGGCAAAAGAAGCAAAGGTATTGCAGAATTTGAATTAAAGAGGAATTTGTATTATCCTGGTTAAGCGCTGTTGTTATTATCGCTTAAGAGCTCACGCTTGTGCTTTGCGATTATACAATGCCGCGTCGCGCTTTAATCCCTGCTTGCGTTAGAAAGTCAATTTACTACTCATACTAAATATTCTGCGCCACTTCCCAACTGTTGCTGCCCCTTCGCCATATTAATGAGTTTCCAAGCGTGCTTACATCTCCACTGCCAAGTAAAAAAAAAAAACAATAGCAACAACAACAAATAAAACATTACCTCTCCCAAAGCTAAATATGCGCGCAATTCCACGCTTAGCGCAGCTTCATTTGCCAGCAGGGATTGCATGGCTGCGTCTTACGCCAGTCACGTCTCATTAATTTGCGATAAAATGTTGCCAGTGTCATCGTGCGGCTGCGGTTTCAACGGTAACAAAACCATAGTAGTGAATGTTGACAAAAAAAAAGGTTGCGCACACCAACACAAGTAGCGTATTTAAAGGATTAGAAGAGTGTTGAAAGCTAACAAAGGCAGCGCTGAGTTGAGTGCTATGAAAAAGGTTATAGACAAAGGAATTAGTTTCTCTTTACCAGCTCCTACTTTGCTCTTTTCAAATGAATGCTAAAAAGTGTCTGGGAGTCGCAGTGTTTGCTAGTGTATATTTATAAAAAAAATATGAGTTGCAGAAAAGCTCGCAGACGGTTAATCCGAACAAAGCGGCTGGTTGAAATATTATCCAATTATAATGCGAAAAGTTTCAGGATAAGTGCATTTAGAACTTTTTTTACAACAATGCCTATTTGAACCTTTCTCTTTGCTGAGCGACCCTAATTCCCTACAGAGCCCAGCTGCACCGAGGAGTATTTGAATGCTGGCCAGTCACGTTCTAGTTGGGAGAGCATTTTTTGAATGACTCTTCTTGTATTTATGTCATAAGAACGTACAACTTTTTGAAATTAATTAAGGTTTTGGAATTCAGGAATTGTTTTAGGAATTAATGAAATCAAGTTTTTCTGAAAGTCTGGATTGTATATAGACAAATAATTTCTCATTTCTCCCAGGTTGGCAATTTTAGCCGTTGGTGGTCGTAAAGTAGCATTTACAATAATTAAAGGTTATTCAGAGGCTAATATTTATACCATCAGCCCTAAGAAGGCCTCTTGATGGTATAAATATTTGCATTTAAAGCATTTGAATTATTATGCGACCATCTAGTTCAAGAAAAAAAAAAACATTTAAAATCTCTAGCTTGGAAAAAGTCGGAAAATACTTTTCTATATACATCCCTACAAAAAAAGACTTTCTAAACTGACCGATCTTCAATACGCTCAAATAAAAACCAATAAACATGAAAAAACGCTGTAAAAATTACCATACAACTTTAAGGCAGTAAAACAGAGACCTTTAGTTAACATCAATCGGGGCCATATGTTGAAAAGGGATGCAAAATAACATGTACACAATAGGTCGGATTTTTCAGAAATCCCTTCAATTCTGACGTAAAGTATGATGCAAAAAGGCTGCGGATCTCCCAGTCAGATGAGCGGTCATATGACCGGCAGCTGTCTTGTAGGGATATGTACATTAGAGTGGTTCATAAAACCACTCGTTCATTCATAACGCTACATCAAAATATTGCTATTTGTGATAAAAAAAAGAGACACGTATTTTTTTATTTTGAAAAAAACAAAATGCAAAAAGTCGTAACTTATAAAAATTACAAAGTTAAAAAATATAAAATAAGTTTCTAAAAATTATATGAAACTTAAATAAAATAATTTTCTTTAAAAAAAATAAGATCTACAAATTAATTGAAAATTAATTTAAAGAGGAAAAAAAAGAAATAAAAAAAAAAGATATAAATAAAAGAAAATTTCATTTAAATTTATATAAATTAAATTCAATTGAAAAATGTATAATTTTAGATATGTAAGTTTCTAAAAACTTAGTCAAAGTAAAAAAAAAACGATTTTCTTTTGGAAAGAATTCAAAAAAAAGAACGTCAAAAAAGAATTAAATAAACTTTTAAAAACTTAAGGAAATAAAACAAAAAAAAAACATATTTTCCTTAAGAAAAAAAATTATATATAAAAATTAAACGATTATTGATTTAAAAAGAAAAATAAAATAGGTTTCCGAAAATTTAATGAAATTTAAATAAATATTTCTCCTTTTAAACCAACTGAATCTAAAATTAAAAAAATGGATAAGTTTCCAAAAATTAATTTAAAAAGATTCACAGTTTTTTTTTTTTTAACAAAAAAATTCAAAAACCTAAAGAAAATAAACCAAAACCTATTTCGTTCTCAGTTTTATCATTTTTGTATTATTTTTTTAAGAACGTCTCCTGAGTTAGCTTGATTTAAGATATTGTTGAAAGTACTGCACTTCCCAGATCTCCATGGCATTTTCGGGAACGATCTTCGGCTATAAATTCGAATTGGGCAAATACGAAAATGCCAATACCTGAGCGCGTGCCCAAAAGAAAACCTCTCAATAATTTGTTCATCGTACCACAGCTGCTTCATCAACGATATCAAACAGAATACCAAATAAAACCACGAAGGCAAGCAGAAAAGCATACATATGTTTGTGATTCAAATAACCTGCGGGAAAATATGTATTTTGCCGGATTACTTAAACCCCATTGCTTACCCCAAGTTGCGCCACAGACATTGCCAGAGGCGTTGCGTATACATATTTAGAAGCCGCAGTAAAATAGTGCAGTGGGAAGAAATCCAATCAGATTTCTATAGAGCTACTGATTGTCAGACATGTGTGGTGAAAGAGCTTGTCAACGACGTCCAAACTGTTAAGCCAGAAAATGAAAGCACGAAAATATTTTGTTAAAAACTGAATCTTTGGAGGACTCAAATCACAGTCCGTGTGCAATATGAGCAGTTCAAAATTGGAATTGGCTGGTGTCGCTGATATTTTTGTTGCTGTATTTTTGTGTTGTGTTGTCTCACACCGACACTTTTATTTATTTCTTATTGCTGGATCAAACAAACCAGCAACACATTTTTTTTTTTTACAACCACAGTATGCATGTAGTCCAAAGTACACTTTCGCAAAATGGGGCGAATTAGCAGAGCATAAGAAAAAAATACAAAAGAAAAACTGCATGAAAAGTATCACAAAGTAAAACACAGAAAAACTAGCGAATCAGCGCAATTGAAAGATGTCGCGAGCAACTGCCATCAGCAGTTAACTTTTGTGATTCTTCCAAACTTTCATTGCCTCTTTCAAGCTAGCCGCTTTTAAATTGACACTATGCTGAATTCTATGCTTATTCTTTATCATCTGTTTTCCGTTGCCGTCTGCTTCAAATGATTTGATTGTCTGTTTAGATCTCAATGTTTCAATGCAGCCGCTTCCAGCTGCAATAGTTTCATTAGTTAGGGTTAGCACTCACCTGAATGTTTTTATTAGCTATTATGGTGTCATCAGACAGATACCGGGTGCGAGTGTCACAAAATGTTGCAGAGTGTGCAATAGCTGGGTGCCGTCGAAAGAGAAATCCCTCACTCGCATTTAAATTTGAAAAAGTATATGCTTATAACTGTAATTCTTCTTTTATAAACATACTAGCCGGACTCGTATGCGCGAGGCTTCATTTCTTGTAATCTAACGAACAGCCCACATTTTTTAATTTTTCGCACATCTTGCAACCCTCTTCGAAAAAGAAAACCTTACTGCAAATCGGAAGGTCTAGCCTTTTCCTCTGACAACTCATCTTTTAAATTGAATGAACTGTGCAAATCTAATGTCTTTAACAAAAAATGCCCTTGCGTATTATACATACATAATTTTTAAATAAGTGGCAACCCCAAACAAACAAAAAAACTCTTATTGCACAGGCAGAGGCCATATCCTTTCACTTGCTACCTCAGTTTTTAGTCCAACAAACAGTGAAGATCTTAAAATTTTTAAAAAGTGGCAACCCTACTCGAAAAGTAATACATTATTGAACATGTAAAAGTGGATCCTTTTCATTCGACGTCTAATTTCTTGTAATCCTACGAACAGGGCCGATCTAATAATTTGTTAGATAGATGGCAACCATATAGGAATTCAAAGTACTAAAGATAATATTCCTATCGATACAGATTATACTTAAAAAATCTCGCATAAATCCGTTCAGTAGTTTTTAAGATTAGCGTGGTCAAATTATCCCGACTTTCCTTTATACTTTTTTATAGAAGATAGTAATTTTTAAATAGGTGGCAATGAAAGCTTATGTACATGCGGAGGCCAGGCCTTTTCACTTGGTATCTCATTTTGTAATCCAACGAACGGCGAAAATCTTTTTAACTTTTTAATAGGTGGCAACCCTACTCAGAAAAATAGTACATTATTGCACATGTAGAGGCTATGTCTTTTCCTTTGACAGTGACGGTGCAAAACTGATGCCTACGCTTATTATGATTGAATATAGTAATTTTATTAACAGGTGGCAACCCTATTCAAAAAAAACATTAGTGCTTTTCTAGAGGCCAATATCTTTCATTTGACACCTCATATTTTGTAATCCAACGTACGATGAGGATCTTTTAGGTTTGTAAGACAGGTGGCAATCCTATTAAAAATCTAGGCAAAACTGGTCACTCTCCTATCCATACAGAGTATATTAGAGAAAATCTCGTCAAAATCCGTTCAGTAGTTTTCGAGATTACCGCGTACAAAGAATCTCTACTTAACTTTATACTATGTATAGATATGTTAAAAACAGGGACCGACAATTACCGTTTATTTTTTTGAAGAAATTTAATCGGTATTTTGTGATTTTTATATTTTCGATAATAGTTTGCTCTTATGATACAGGCTGAGTTTTTATGACAGATTTAAATCTTTTATTATATAAAAAATTAAATATGCAAATACCGGTTACAATATGATAAAAAAAAATTAAAATCACAAATAACGATCAAAAATTGAACAAAAAAATAAAAATTATAAAAAAAACCATTAAATTTGGCTTTGAAAGCTATTATCCCAACTTCAAAATTTCTATTTGAATTGCCGTTCACCCGAAATAGTTCCACATTCATGATAAAGTGAATAATTTCGTTGGACGAAATTTTCGCCGGTGAAATTTTTCACCAAATATTCATGATAAGGCTGATTGAAGTGAGATTTTAAACAAAGAAAAAATCGATTATGGAATCATTCGTCAAAATAAAGTGCACAAAAAATACACAAGTATACATATACATATTAGCTATCCCCGATTTAAACAGAAAAATCTGCGTTTGAAGTAGTCAATGTACATACATTGCCCAAAGTAAGAAAGGCGGAATTTTAATACTCTTACTCTGTAGGATTATTCTATATCGAAGAAAATGCAATAATAATAATAATAGATTGGACTGGATTGGATGTTCGTGTTTGGCAAAGCTTTTGCTCCGATTTGTGGCGTGCACCTTGATGCCAACTATACTTAGCTATGAAGTCCCATGTTGAGGATAAGATAGTGCCAAAATGTGCCAAATATAAAAATAAAAGTGCCAAAAAAGGTGCCATTCTTTTTCATTCATCCCATTTAGCGTTAAAATTAGAAACAAATTCCTAAAACAAAAGATCAATGCCAAAGTGAGATAAAACAGTTGTATACACTATAGAAATTAGAAAATTTTAGTTGAGAAAAAGAAGTACACGCAAAGGATTTCCCAAAAATATATTGAAATATTACTATTTTACAAAGGTGCCAAATTGAAATATTAAGTGCCATTTGAAGTAAAATAGGGCCAAAAATGGCACGGTTTGAGCCAAGTTGGCTGACGACTACGAACGGCGATTGTATTTTCATGGCAGAAATACGCTCGGAGGTTTGCCATTGTCTGCCGTGGGGCGACCGTTATTAGAAAAAAGCCATTTCGTTTTTTTATTTACTTTTTTGATGATGGGTTGAACAGGGCTTGAACCCAGGCCCTGCGGAACCACAGCGGCTCATGAAAATGTACATACGTTAGTTTTTTTTTTTTGGGGAAAAAAATATTTTGAGTCGCTCAAAGCGCCCAATAACCTCACTAAATCCAAGTCCGGTGTCCGTTTGACTTGATCAGGTCAGAATGAAGGGCAATTCAAGGTCAAACCTAAATAAATTCATCGCTATAAACTAAGCCAGGGTTCCCAACGGTTTCAGTGGCCGCTGAATTCAAATCGGGTGTCCTTGAATTATCCTTGTTCGTGATCTAAATAGATGCAACGGGCGCCGAATTCAAATTCAACTACCTGGCCAGATGAGGTCAAACGGACACCACAGTCGGACTCAGCAACGTCAAGAGGATAGGGTACACATACACATTTTTTAGAATTTTTCCTTTCGAAATATCGTTCTAAAATGCCATTTGTTCATGTAAATGCCAAAATTTGTGTACTCTTAAAATGTCAGGAAGCAGCTGAACTTCCTCAAACATTTCTATTAAAATTACTCAATCAAATATTAGTTAATTGAAGGCTTGTCACTTCCACCGTGAGCCACTGTATGTACATATCTACATCGCACATAAGCTCACTTTCGCAACTCATACGCCCGGCGGTACGCTTAGGATGAATCAAACTGCGTTCTATGCTTCTTTTGTGTTTCACGTTGTGTGTGCATGTACTTGCATATATACATACTTAAGTGTTTGGTGTGATTATTCTATTTATCTTTAAAATATTTTTAATTAAATATTCATTTATTCGAGTAGATACACAAACTTTGTATATTTTTGAAGTAAGATAAAACTTCCCCCCAGGTGTATACGCAACGCATGTAAGGTTGCATAAATCATTTTCTAGAGAGTAAAAACACTCATATTTCAAAATAGAGTTCCTTTTTATAAAGCAATCGCATTTCTGACTATAATATTTCAGGACGAATTTAAAAGGATTGAGCCAAGAGCTTCTGTGAGTAAATCCAATTTTTGGCAACAAATGTCAGTTACGCGGTTTTGCAGAATGACGATACGCAGTTTTTCTTACTTTTAACAACGATTTGTAGCTGTGTGCTTTCTACATCCATTTGCTTGCCTGTGCACTACTGTACATTATAATGAGGTATGTATGTAACATATGACGAGCGTAAATGACGGTAAAAGGCAAGTTACATATTTCGATATTTTTCAGGTACATTTGTGTAGTTTTTAAGCTCGTTTCGTATACATATTTTCGAAGTTTATAGATTTGATACGGAATTATGCAACACCTTTTCAAGTATTTCTATTTTTTAACTATTCGGTTTTGCATTTTGTTGATACGCGGTTTTGCACTTTATGTTTTTTTATGTTATGTTTATTGTTTATTATTATTATTATGTTTATTATGTTTATTATTGTTTTTAGGTTATGTTTTTTTTGAATTTAATTTAATTAAATAAAACTTGATATGCGAACAGCGTAACGCTAAGACTTCCTCGTTAGCAGATCTTTCAATTAGTCTTTCGAAAGACNGTGCTAGTCTTCCACGCAAAAATCTGAAATGTGCTAGTCTTCCACGCGATTAGTGAAATGTGCTAGTCTTCCACGCGAGAATCTGAAATGTGCTACTTTTCGACGCGAATAATGAAATGTGCTAGTCTTCGACGCGAATAGTGAAACGTGCTAGTCTTCCACGGTAATTTGAGATGTGCTACTCTTCGTTGGGAGCGACGATATAAAATAGTTGCCAGAATAGACTTTTGTCTTTCGAAAAACTTTGGTGAGGTTAAAGACAATTGCCAGAATTGCCCTGTTAAAGTGGCAAAATAGTTGTCCCAAAATAATCGAAATGAGATTTTTTTAATCTATAGTAGAATGTTTAGTCTTTGAATTAATCACTTTAATGAAATTTTCCAGCACCCACAAACATTTGTTAAGTAATAAATGCTAAAACAATAGAAAACTCAAAGAATTGATTCATAATAAAAATTGGCGAAAGCTTCAATAAAATTCAAGCATTTTCATATGCAGTTTTTATTGTACTTTATTATTAGTCGTAGTAAACTTAAATTCAAATAGACAATTCTTTCTGAACCACTTTTATGTACATACTTTGTACTTGCGCATAAAACTACTGCAAATGAAAACAAACTACATACATATTATCTTATGAAAGCTTAAATCAAGTCCAAACGATCCTTCTCTGTCAATATCGCCACTGAAGCACGTTAGTCAATATTCCATTTAAAGCGAATGTATAGTACAGCCCATCTAATTGATTAATAGCACTAGCTAGGTATCACTTTAATTCATTCTCTCCAACACACACGCAAGCAACTATTTTCCTTCACTACTCTAGAAGTTATTCAGAAAAAAATCCGAACGGCCAAAACTGGAAGCAAAAAAACACTTGAAATACATACACAATTAATCGGCACCATAGTTAAAAAAAAAGCAAATGAGAAAGATTTAAAGCAAAAATAGCTGAAGCAGTTAAAAATCATCAAAAACATAAAAAACTACGAATTTTGCTGGCAGGAAAAATTATCAAAGTAAACAGGTACTTTTATTAAAATGCATGCCAGGAGCTGGATGGTGCAAATAAACCAGCAAATGAATGAATATAATTCTGTTCATACATTTTTTGAAGTGAAACTTCTTTAGCGGCGAGGATACTGATAAAGATTAAAATATAGGTAATTAAAGAGGAAAGGATATAGAGAGAGACACAGAAACTCAATCTTGGAACTATTTCTGTATTTTGGAGATTTTCGGGATTCTCGAGACCTATCGATAAAATAATCGATATTTTTATCGGTTTTGTTATCGATAATTATCGATATTTATCGTCTTTGTTACCGATATTTATCAATTTTGTTATCGATTTTAATATCGATATTTATCCGATTTTGTTATCAATATTTATCGATTTTGTTATAGATATTTATCGATTTTGTTATCGATATTTATCGATTTTGTTATCGATATTTATTGGATCAATATTTATCGATTTTGTTATAGATATTTATCGATTTTGTTATCGATATTTATCGATTTTGTTATCGATATTTATCGGATTTGTTATCGATTTTTATTGATTTTGTTATTAATATAAATCGATTTTGTTATCGATATTTATCGATTTTGTTATCGATATGTATCGATTTTGTTATCGATTTTTATCGATTTTGTTATAGATATTTATCGATTTTGTTATCGATATTTATCGAATTTGTTATCGATATTTATCGATTTTGTTATCGATATTTTTATCGATTTTCTAATCGATTTAGCTACCAATGGCATTATCGATGTTGCTATTCAAATTTTTATCGAATTTGTCATCGATTTTGGTATCGGTATTTTGATGGACGTTATAATCGATTTTGTTATCGATAGAGTGTAATGATAAAAATGAAGATAATGGGAAAACAGAATAACATGAATGTTATTAAAACGAACAGTGGTAGAGGTAGGAATCTACATTGATAGAAAAAAAAACGAAAAAATATAACCTTAAGCAAAAGCAGATGTGTGTATGTATAGATAGATAAGTAACGTAAGTTTCACTTCTACAGTGTGGCCCAGGCGCACTTACTTTTTTTTCATATAGTGAAGTGTTCGTGTAGCTTACGGGCATGTTTACAAAGCTATAAATGGTGGTCGGGTATTCGTATGGCAAACAGCCTCCAAACTTGCAAGCTTAATTCGAATAAACAAAAATCGAAATCGATGTTCGCTTTCGCCTTTCGAATCAATATTTTTCAGCCGTAATCAATATAAGAACTACAATCACAACTGAATAACAAGAAAAAATAGTTAATTAAATATTAATAGTGCAAGCGGAAAAACTACAAACTACTGCAATCGCGTAAATAAACCATTTTTTGGCTGTCGTTTACCTTTTTATGCGGTTAAATATTATATAAAAACACCTTCGATATGTTTGGCAGCAGCAATGGATCAATTACGCAAGCTCAGTCGCCATCACGCTTAAATTGTACCCATCGTATAAATTTTTTGAAACCCGCTTTCAGAATAGTAATCAGCTACCATTTTTTCACTAAAATCCATTATTATTTTAATTTCAAAATTATTGGCCAGAACCGTTATTAGCGACCCCAAAAACCCCCGAGTAACAAGTTTCGAGCGAATTCAAGAAACTTTAAAAATTTGCCCGTCATATTGGATTTTTGAAACCTGACCGAAAATTTGTAATCTGTGATCCCATAAACTAGTAGATACGAAGTTGTGTCCTCTACATAGATCACCACAAACTGCAAATAAATGCGATAAAATTAAAAAATTTATATGGAGTTTTTACGCAATTTATAATTTTATCACGTTTATCGGTAGCTTATCACGTTATATGAATAACCCTTATATTATATTATAGACATAGTTTTTCTAGGGTTTTTTATTTAAAAGATTTTTTTATAAATTGGCAAACAGCCCTATAAAAAACATATGCTTAGAATAACTTGTGACTTGTCAAAAGGTCAACTTCATTCGCCATGGCAATGCACAAAGTTCAAGGTCAAACTTTTGAGTAGGTTGGAGCAGATTTAACATCGTCAATTTTTATGCACAGAATATTATATGCAGCAATTGTTCGAGTAAAAAGCGTACCAGTTCATTAAAAATAATTCTCGCAAAAGAAAATCCTCAACATATCTGCAATATTGTAAGTACACTCAGAAAAAAGCACTTCCTTAAAATAAGAAACCAGTTTCCCTATTTTAGAGTTATTGTTTTCTTTAATATTACGAAAAGTTCACACAATTTCAGAAGTTTTTTCCTAATTCAGGTTGTTATAGTAAGGCAAGTCAATTATTTCAATTCAAATATAAATTAAAATTGTAAAATTAGTTTCATATATGGGAAAATCTAAATACTCAAATACCATAAAAATAAATTAAATGATTTTTTTAAATACAATTTAAACAATTACAACAAAAGGAATAAATAAAAAATATTTAAAAGATAAAATTTCCCGCTCTGGGACTCGAACCTTGCATCTCTCGACTGTCAGACAGAGTTTTGCGACTGCTTGAGTGCCGCGAGCAAAATGACATACTTATTTCTTTCACAGCAAGTTAATTTTTCATAAGAATGAAAATACATAGTACTGAAAACTAGGGAATCGTGTTTTCCTTAAACTGAGTCTAATCGTTTACTCATGTTAAGATAGCCATCTCTTTGGAGCCATTTCTTCCTAGCATCAAGGATTGTTTTACTCTGAGTGTGTAATAAATTCCATTAAGAATGTTTCGTAAGGAAATATATATAAATTAAACCTGTCGGAATCACCACTATTTGATTTCTAAACCTTGGTCTTTTATTTAAATTAGATAGTGATTTCTTTCTTCAATGCATTTTCATCCATACGAACATGATATTAAACCCAGCTTAATCTTTATAAAGCTCGTATATTTAGTATGTCATTAGATCCTTAGTTCTACAACCTTAAAATTTGCGCTCTCTGCAGCTCATTTCAGATTATTTTGTCACGTTCCGCTTAGGAGATTTTTTTAAATCTCCGTTATAAATAGTTTGAAATCTCATGCAAGCAACTTGCACAAATTGTTTCCACCATGCAACAAGCGCTTATGCGAGTATAAATGTAATCTAAGCGCATCTGGTTGTCAGTGCCCGTGCCTACACGTAACTTTGCTTATGCGTTTGCTTGAATGTGCGCGCTTCAGCACCTGACTAAAAATGGCTCAAAGATAGAAATTTGCATAAAGTTGCAGCAGATAATTAGTGTCATTTAACTTAATTTAGTTGCAAACTTACTTGGGCAAAGTGCTACTGCCAACACGAACAACAATGTCAACAGGAAGGTTGCAGCAGCAGCGTTGTAATGGGCACAAAGCCAGGCCTCAAAGCCAGCGGTGACGTTGGTAAAAAGTATTAGCTGTAGTGGTAATTGTGGCACTTGTGGTAAAGTACTGTTAGAAGCAGGACGACAGAAAGTGCTGAAAAAAGTAAAAATAAGCGCACATATGAGGCGGAAAATTACCAGAAAGGATGGAAATATATCAGATAAGGCATGCACAGTTATTACTAGAAACTTTTTCACGCTACGCAATTCGATCTCATCATCAGCAGTTGTTAGTGTAGTCTTTCTGGTGCTCTTTAATGGGATAATAATACTCCCCTGCAAAGAAGATAACCTTAAGACTTTGGTTCCATATAGGATCGGTATTATTTTATGGTCCACTCAGCTTGACCTGCTTCGTTCAGGTAGTGTAAAAGTTCTTGTTATTGATTTCTTAGAACAATGCAATGGAGCAGATAGGAAGATCCGAGAGACAGCTATTCAATTTGAAACAAAAGTCACGAAGGTCTTTTCTCAAATGAATCAGATCTTAGCCTACCGAATTCGGGGTAACATAGTGAAAGTCTTTTATGAGAGGAATTACTTGTGTATCATTAAGTTCGCGCCGCTCCAATAGTCGCAGTAGCCGGGTGAAAAAACACAGGCGTGTCATTCTAGAAATCCGAGATCGAGCGGACTTTTTTTTAATATAAATGAATATTTTTTTTATTGAATGTTTCTTTAATTTTAAAATTTTATTGTTTTAAAAGAAATACATATATTTATGTGTTTTTTATTTTATCTAATTTTTAGAACTTATTATACATTTCTTTTCTTTTTTTATTAAAAAATTTTTTATTATTTTAAAATGAGGAACTTATTTTATTTTTTCCTTTTTAAATTAATTTTTTCTTCTTTCAGTAAATTTTTTTCATTCTTAGATTTAATTTAATTTGTTTTAATCTAATTTTATTTTATTTATTAAGTTTTATTATTTTCACAAGACAACAAAATATATATTTTTTTAAATTTAATTTACTTTTGCCTTTCGAAAAACTGTGGTGAGTTGAAGGACAGTTGCCAGATCTTCACTGCATTTCTACTTGATGAACTCCGAGAAAATCGCATAGACATAATTGCTTTAATTTTCTGCAGTCGCGTCATAAAATCGTCCAAAATCAAGGGTACGACTACTAAGTTTCTTGCGAAGATTTTTCTAAACGTAGAAAATATAAAAACGATCTCACTGAAATCCTCTAAAGCATTAGGAAATCTTGCCTAGGTAGCTTAACATATCCATTAGGTATTCCGATCATCATTTATGATAAGGTTAGTCATCTTTTTACCTTTAATGAGGTCATTATCACGTCTCATCTGTGTTACAGTTAGAAGTATTCCATCAGTCTTTCGTACAAATAATCCAAATTTTACTTTAGCTAAGAATATGGTTTGGACAGTAGATTGTCTGGTATTTTTCATGGAAGTGCTATCAGTAGGATGTAGAAATAGGGCTAATTTTCCGACTAAAGGTATTGCCAGTGAAATTTCTACAAAATCTTAGAAGAGAAGAGATTTTCTGCCCAAAAGAGATATGTAGTGTTAACATTCAGGCCTTTAGCATTTAGAAACTGTAAATATTTTCATATACCTAGCCGGCGAATTTTTTTTCTGGAGACGGCATTGAGTTAGATATTGAAGGAGGACAAAAACCTGAGTACAAGGTCAAAATCTAATGTCACTAAACACTGCCGTATGAGAGATTACCCTGGAGAATTGCCAAAGTAACAACCAGGTTCCTTTTTTAATAAAAATGGGAATCAAGCCAAGCTTTAACCTCGGTAGTGTGATCTTGGACGCACTAATGAAATTCTATTTTCCGGCATTTACCCTCAGTACTATAAAATTTTTGTGAACAGAAAGTGCTACGAAATTTTGTGTTCCAAAACACTATGAAATGAGTAGATGCAAATATGGACCATCTTGATATCTGGGAAGGGTGGAAGGGTGCATGCTTCTCCACACGTATGGAAAACGACGGTATTGCGAAAAAATAAACGTTAAATAGAAAGCAGAGACAGAGGCAGAGGCCACCGGCTGATCATTGGCTTTCCTTTACGTTTTTATAGATATATGTTTTTTAAAGATTTCTAGTAACCGCTTCATCATCATGTTTGGGTCTCTCATTCTTCAATACTTTGAAACACGGGACCCTTCCTCTAATTTTTCGACCCAAGCATTTCAGAGGAAGTAGAAAATGAGTAAAATAGTTGTTTTATGTTTCTCATTTTTCTACTTTTCTAGTCTTTCTTTGGCAACTGCCGCTGGCTGGCACACGCAATCGCCAGACAAGTTGCATGTTGCGAAAGTGAATGGAAAGTGCCAAATTCACTAAAGAAATTAAGAACAACAGCGGTGCCGTATGACCCAATAAGGATGTACAAGGCAATACCGAAAGGAACACGTAACGTGGAGGACAAATACAATACATAAAAAAAAAATTCAACATTTATACGAAAGGATTTCAGATTACTAAAGGATTACTTACAAAACTATGGTACACACCAGCAAGTCGCCAAATAATCGCTTGTACGCGCAATAAAATTCATACCACCTGATAGCAATACTTTAAAGTTCAAAAATAGTTAAGCACGTGCCACCAGTATGGGCAATAAAAACAATGAGGACCGTGTAGAATTAAGCGCAGCAGGAAGTAGAGGAAAGAAAATTAGTGCGACGTGCAACAGCGACAATGCAACGGCAGAGGCAGCCCGTGGGAGGATGCAACCGTTTGGCGGGGCACGCAACATAAACGTGAATGCGAATGACAGAAAGATATTTTAAAATTCATTTATTTCCATCTCATTTTAAGAGGTTTTCATTAAGAAGCCTTTTTTAATACTCTTTATTTCAACATCAAAGTTGAATTTTATTTCGCTGCGCTGAGCGATTTAATGCAACAGTGGATGTCACAAGCAGAAATAAACCAACGAAAACCAAATGAGCAACAGGAAAAGCAAAATGAAAATAAAAGGAAGGCATTTCTACGAATTTTAAATATTTACGTATATCAACTTATAAATGAAAATCCAAACAAAAAAATTGTGTAAAAATAAAAGTAAACAATTTCATTTGCTTCTTAAAAGGAGATGCTCAACTCTCAGCGGTAAGACACAGCCGGCAGCAGGTCATGCTTGTATGCAGAGTGACACAGTTCAACGATACAGGTACGGGTATAACTAGCCAACTTTTAATTCACTTGTTGTGCGCTTTATTTCACTGCACAGATTACCTTTCTTTTTTCCGTTAAACTGATTCATATTTCACTTCATTGTTGAGCGAAAGAACTGTTACACCATCGCCGTTCTTTTTAGTTATACTGCTATAAACCTTCGCTATACCGTCAACTCGTTCGTCTTCCTGGCAGTGTCATACCAACTTAAAATGCCATAAGGCACCCAAAGGCTACGGAAGTTTACGCGTTTTCCACATGAGCGCAGCGTCAACGAAAACGTGATGCCACGAAGAGTAGTGCAAACGTAATATGAGCAAATATTTACTCACATTCAGCCACTTTAAGAAGCGCGTGCGACCTAGCATGGAGTAAAACAGAATACCAGTATGTACATATATACTATAATGCATAATATAGTTTAGTATAAGTTCGCCAAAGATTTAATGTGATGTCTAATCAGCAGCGTTGCAAATTTGGGATAAGCTCTTCCCAATTCTTCTCAAAAACAATATAAGCTCATGACTAATGTGACCAACCGTACTTCTTTCGGAAGTACAGTACTTCTTTTTTCGCTCTTGTACTTCGTACTTCGAAGTACAGTCAAATGTACTTCTTTGCGATATTTTGTACTTCAGGTGGGAGATTCTGTAACCAGTTAGCGACAATTTTCGGATCGCTAACGCACTTTTTGACGCATGATATAAATGTTTTTGCATCAAAAAGTGTGATAGCAATTCGAAAATTGTCGCTAACTGGTTATAGAATCTCTCCCCAGGTCCTGTACTTCTCCGATCTTCTGGACGATCGTCACATGTCGCCGGAGACCGACAAAGGGCTCTGAAGGTGTCGTGCAATTGTTTGGATCCTATTTGTACGAACTGCGTGAGAATCGGGTACATCGAAAGGCTTGGAGGGTAGTCAGTGTTGCGTTCATCGCGAAGGCAGAAAAAGTCTCTCATGTTTCACCTAGGGATTTTAGGCCTATCAGTAAAGTATTGGTAAAGTGGTCAGAGGAAGCCTTCACGCATGAAAATTATGCAGTAGGGGCCTTCTTCGATATCAAGAGGGCCTTCAACAATGTCACTTCAGAGGCAATAGTTAAGTATATTCTTAATATGGGAATGAAACCAACCTAATAAGGCTTACTTCGTGACAGAGCTATCACGGCGGAGTGAGGGAGCGTCTGAACTCAGTGCAGAGTCCATAGGAGCACTCCACATGGTGGTGTTCTCTCTCCTCTACTCTGAATTGCAGTTGAAAACGACCTTCTATAGGAACCGGAAAAAGAGGGCTGTCGGATGATCGCCTATGTAGATGATGTTGAACTTTTGGTTGAGGGCCGATTTCTATAGACCCTTTTTGATCTGGCTTTAGGTTACATGAACCAGGTAACTAAGTGGGCGATCAACGGTGGCTGTCATGGAAGCCTAACATTGGCGAAAGGGTAGGAAAGGTGTCGGTGTCCTTGTACTGCTGTAGGGGAGCTATCGGTAAAAGGTGGGGTCTCTCGCCCAAATTAATTCATTAGCTCTAGGGTACCAGATTTAAGCCTATATTGTTCTAAGAAGCCCTTGTGGTGGAGATCACTAGAGAAGGCTGCACGTGTAAAACAGGAATCAGCGGAGCATTAGGAACCACATCTACACAGACGCTTAACATACGTATGTTGAACACGGCGCCTGTGGATATTGCAGACAGAATTGTCGCAGCACGAACTGCTATTCGGCTAAGGAAAACTGGGGCATTTTGTGACATAAAAGATGGAAAAGAAGACATTTTTCTGCTGCAATAAATGTTTTTATAGGGCATTTTAAAGCACGTTACCTCTCAAGGGCTAGTGATGAAGGTTCTGACAGGCCATTGTGCGACTGGTATTTGATGCGGTGAGACTAGGAATTTCGACTTATCCTTTTGTATCAGCTGTCAAGAGGAAGATGAAGTGGAATCATATCCACACTTTCTTTTAGACAGTCCAACCTTCGCGAGGCTCAGGGATCGAAATTAGTCGCATTCGGAATTTCGTAATCGGCTCGCGGCGTTACTTAACCCAACCTAAGCTGTATTTCTTTGAGCTATGAAATAGTTGGTCACATTACTCATGACCCTTCGACCTCTAGGCTCATTGAAATGCCCGGTTTCGACCGTATTCCAAAAGGGATATACATGTTTTTGAATGGACTTCCGGTTTAAGTGGTGGACTTCCGGCCTGATTAGCTCACTTCCGGCCAAACCCGGAAGTCAGTAACATGACCAAAATATAGAGCATTCCCGAATTGGTAATTCATATTTTTTTTTTTCCAATAAGTACATTTTCACTAATTTCAGAAGTCTAGGACCAGTTGAAGTTCGAAGCGCATTCAGAGGTTGAAAAAGGCGCTTCCGAGAAAAAAGTTTCAAACAAAAGTTAAGTAGTTTTCTCCTCAGAATACCCATATTTAGTAAAAACATCTATGCCTAATTTAAAAAAATAGAAATAAGTGAAAAAATGGTCAGTTTAACCCACTTTCGGTCGAAAACGAATCAGTCAGTCAGTAATATCACCAAAATATGGATCATCCCCAATTAGGTAGGTCAAATTTTTTCGTCTTTCAATAAAAAGCATTTCCTTTATTTTAGAGGGGGTCTAGAACACCCTGTGTAACTATTTCTCTACTCGGTCTAGACCGCAAATTTTCTATAAGAATCCCAGAGTGGAACTAATGGGAAGGTGTCACACACCTAGACTTAAGGTCGACTACTATTTACACAGATCTTTCTAAGCCAAGCGACAGGATTTATAGCGATATATATTTCAGTGAACTCTCCCTAAACCTCAGTTTTCACTTCAATTATTTGTCGACAAATCCTATTGAATTTGATATAGTGAAAACAAGCCATACGTTAAGGTCTGGTTGCCATGCCATTTGCCATAAAATGGATAAACCAAGGGAGGGTGTGCGGCGAACCCGTTTGTAAACTCCTTGCATGTGTGTGTGTGCATTTCAGTGCCGCACTTATGTAATCCCTTTGGTTTACGCAAAAATACAAATACGAAGAGCTGAAGTGAACTGAATAAACTACTGGGCTTTACATATGTATGTACATATATGTATATGTAAAAAATATACGCAATGCCGATTACACAAGAATGTGCCTAAAGCCATACAAAGACGCAACCATCATACAGCAACGTAAAAAAAATCCACAAGCCAAAATCCTATCAAACCGACAACCCCAAAAATCTGATCACTCGCGGCAGCTAACTGGCTTCCTTGTTTGTTACGCGGCCACCAAAGCCGCTCAGCGCCGACCGTCTATCTCAACACCAGCTCAACAAGTTTTTCAGCATTTAACACCACCGTCGCCGACTGACTTTCTCCCTTCTCTCCGCCAGTGCTACTCGTTTTATTCACTTTTTCAATTTGCCGCAAATGCCTTTCCTCTGTAGTGCGAAATTGGATTTAAAATTTTTTAAGGTTATTCGACATCGAAACAAACGAATTGACAGCTTGCCTGCCCGGCTGGTGTTTGGTTGGTTTACTCACAGTCATCGCCAAATTTTTATTTTATTTTTTTTGTTAATTTTTGTACCCGAACACAATTGTGCACTCAAAGGTATTATGATTTTGGGATGCATATGTTCGGACGAACATACATAGATACATATATATGCACAAGTATATGAACAAAATAGATTAGAAGCAGTAAAGCTGTGTTTGTTGAAAATAATATGTTGCAGCAAACCTTTCAGTTGGTCCAAAGAAGGCTGGTACTGAAAAAATAAACAAAGTGTCTACTTTAAAGCCGAAGCCATTTCTGAAATTTAAATTTCCTTTTTGGTCCCAGCCATAACCGACAAGTGGCTATAGCCCCTTTAACGAAGTATAGGCGGCCCTAATTGGAGGATGATTAGAATTGCAAACATATTCAATATTAATTATCATACTATAAACTCGAATCCTTTTTTGGGTTTAGGATCTAAAGAAGTAATAATTCGCATTAGCCTCTCACACCGTCGCGACATGAAGCTTTCCCTAACTTAGTTACAGTTAGATATATATTTTAACCGTGCGCATATATAGAAAGAAAAAACGACGCATAAGAGCGGAGCATAAAATTTAGTTCGTAAAACCAAACACAAACCAACGAAACAATTTTTAGAAGTTCGCTTTGTCCTTTGACCATAAAATGGAGGCCTAGGAAATTCACTGAAGTAGTTTAAGAAATATGGAATAGTAATGGTTTTATACTTAGTGGCCTTTAAAATTTCAAGCGGGCAACCAGTCTCCTGTCGAACTACCTTAAGCTGGGATCACACGATTTGTACATTTGGCTAAAAATTTGTCAAATTCATAGACAAATCATGTGAACGCTAAATTACATTTGTCATTTATGAGAAAAGCCAAATATTTGCCTTCTTGTGGCAAATGAAAAACAACCCTGGTGGCCAAATCGTGTGAACGCAATGCTGCTACATAAGCCAAATAAAAATTACGCAAATGACCAAATATCTGATTTGCCACTTGATGACAAATGCCAGTGACAAATATACAAATATTGTTGAGCGGTATTGCCATTTCGTGCCTTGTATTTTCCAATTTTGGTAAAATTTTAATATTTAATATAATATTCGTATCCGAAAACTACCGAAAAATATCACGTTATTTGAAAACAACAATTTTAAAATATTTGCTCAAACTGAACATTTGAAAACGTATTATACGTATTCGACAGTATCTGAGTGTGCAGAGAAGCATGCGACTATTTGTAAGCTTTCATGAGGTCCCAGGTTCTTATGCCGGCAGACGAACATATTAAAAGTATAATTAATTTCTGAGTATAATTAACTTTGAAAAAGCATATTTGAAGTTCAGAATGAAAAATTTCAGAAAACCAGTATTCGTTTCACAACCCTTCGTGGCACTTTACTATTCACCTTTCTTTCAGTTTTCGGATCTCTTTCCGAAGTTTTTACTGGATATACACATATACATACATGCATATCGTCGTATAAAGTACAAACCCGCGTAATTTGCTTACAGAAGCTGTTGGCTCAATCCTTATCCATTCGTCCTGAAATATACATGCGATTGCTTTATAAAAAAGAGAACCATTTTGAAATATGAGTGTTTTTACTATCTAGATAATAATTTATGCAACCTCACATAGGCGGCTTTGCATTTTGTTGATACGCGGTTTTGTACTTTAAACGACGATATACAGATTATTAAAGACGATCTAAATTACACTATGTGACAAAAAAAAATGTATATAGTTTTTTTCGAGGTTCATACTTGTTGTAGGTCTATCTAAGCAGTAAAATCTGCATACTCAAAATTTTAAATACACCCTCAAAATCTGGGCTTAAGGTCAAAAACCGCGTTTTTCAAAGGGTGACGCACAGGTATACTTGCTTACTTAAAAAAAATTTGTGTGGTAGAACCTAAAAAAATTTGATAGATTTCAAAAAAATGTGGTAGATCTCAGGTTTTGGATCAAACTTTGTACAAAAATTAAAAAAAAATCTGCAAGGTTTCTCCTAAATTGCAAACATTTTAATCAGAATCTAAAACAAAATTAATTTTAGTATAATAAAGTGCATGATTGAAGTTGATAAAAATTGCGTTGGTTATGGCAATTTTTTTCCTTGACAGTTTCCTTCCAGCTTTTTTTTATCACATCACGATGTAGCGAACAAACGTGGCTCGTTCCAGAAATGCTACTTGGGATTTGCCGATTTTGACAATTCTCAAGTAAAAGTAAACAACGCTTTAGAAATTTGAGATGCACTGAAATTTGCTAATGCTTTCACAAAAATCGTCGGTTTTTATCATTTTCGCTATTAATTCCTTTTATAAATCATATATTTTGCAATTTAACACAATAAAACCATGTTTGATGTCGTAAAATTGAATATTGAGAAAATTTACTATTTTACAGTTTATTTTGTCCTCCCATTCTGCCTGTTGTTAGTGTTTAGTGTTGGACAATTTTTGCTCTTAAAATTAAGAAAATTATGTTGAGCAAAAATAAAACTACTCAAAAACGCCAATATGTGGTAGATTTCAGACCTTGTGTGGTAGGTGTGCTCAAAAAAGTGGCAGATCTACAACAATGTGGTAGAAGTCCGATCACTGAAAGGAATCTTACAGAGTATATCGATGGCTGAGTGGAAGATCGACCTATCTCGGCAACCAGTTCGAAAACGCCCTATCTCAGAAAATTTTTTAACAACGCTCTATCTCAGAAAACTTTTCAAGAACGCCCTACTTCAGGATTTCATTGAAAAACGCCCTATCTCAGCTGCCAATTCAAAAACGCCCTATATCGGCTTATTTTCAATGTATTTTCGTTTGAGATAGGGCGTTTTTGAAATGAATTCTGTGATAGGGCGTTATTCAACCAAATTCCGAAATAGGGCGTTTTTCAATCAAACTTTGAAGTAGGGCGTTCTTGAAAAACTTTCAGAGACAGGGCGTTTTTGAACTGGCTTCCGAGATAGGTCGATCTTCCACTCAGCCATCGATATGCAAAATTTAAATTTTTAACATTTTTCATTTTAAATTACGACTTGTCCGACTATTTTGTTAACTAGTATACATACATAGGGTGCCCATTCTGAAGACAAATTAACCATTTATAAATGGTTGTAAACAACGAAATGTTTTCTCTTAAATGGCATATGTAAGTATTTTTCATCGGGCAAACAGAAATAAAGTTACGAGCAAATATATGCTTCAACCTATGAAAAACGCGTTTTTTACCTTCAGCCCAGATTTTGAGAGTGTATTCAAAATTCTGAGTACCTGTGCGTACATATTATTTTTGTTTATTTCACTTCAAATCTCACAAAATCATAGATGCAAAAGTATGGTTGACACTGGATCAGCTGTTTAAGTATGTATTTATGACCAAATAGTCAAATCGTGTGAATGAATGTGGACAATATTTGTCACTTTACTGCTGTGCGCAAATGTGTGCCAAATCATTTGGATCTTTGGCAGCCAAATCGTCTGATCGCAAAACAAATCATTTGTACATTGCTATCCAAATGCGCAAATGTGGACAAATCTAAATTTGGCATTTTGTGTACAAATGTAGAAATCGTGTG
Organism: Rhagoletis zephyria; assembly: GCF_001687245.7. Taxonomy (NCBI): domain Eukaryota; kingdom Metazoa; phylum Arthropoda; class Insecta; order Diptera; family Tephritidae; genus Rhagoletis; species Rhagoletis zephyria. Next base: position 28,009 of record NW_016157224.1, on the reverse strand, counting down.
ATCCCTGCTTTAGACTACACTTTAGACGTGCAGTCAAGCAGTAAAGAATTCCGTACAAAATACTAGAAGCCACCAAAAGCAACAGTCAGTTTCGCGCAACAGATCGCCACACATTGGCTAAAACTGTTATTTGTTAGCTATTTTCTGTTTACCAGTATCGCTTTGTTGGTTTATTCGTTTTCGCTTTACTGCAGTATGGTTGCACTTGAAGTAAGAACATGCTCTCGTCTCCGTCGCTATCGCTGTTGCTGTCGCTAGTTAAAAGACACTTTTGTCAATTTGGAATGGCGAATAGATTAGCAATGATCCCCTTGAGGGAATAATGCAGCAAGAAAATTTAATTTCACGTCTTTTGCTTTTAAGTGCACCACCGCATACAGAAACAAACACTTGCTCTCAAGTCACTCCAAATGTGTTTGATCCGCTGCAAAGAGACAGACAATGAAGTCGAGAAAAGCAAGCAGCAAGGCCACACGAAGAGACAAGAAAAATTGTAAGCTAATACTGTCCCATTGTTTGGTCGCTTATCCGTTTTATTCGATTCCTTCTAGTCTGCGAAGTTACTGGAATGTAGCAACATTTGATATATGTATCTAAGTTGCTAAATGAGATTTTTAAGCAATTTTCATTGAAAAGATATTTGATAGCAACTAATCTTTGGAATTTATTATGCGCTTACTTTCTTCGTTGATCGCTAATTCAATTGACAATTGACCTTTGAGAGACATTCATTTTAGAACTTCATGGGCTACGTCAATGGTGATGGTGGTTGAGTGCCCTTTAAGGCGAATAAAATTGCACATATGTAAGTATCTAAGTGTTAACCTACGCTGATTTCAGACCAGTAAAAAGTGGCGAATGTCTAAACTAAAAAAAGACCTGCAGAATGAATGCAGAATGTTTCCACTGATAACGTAAAGAGTTTGATTTTTCTTTTTCTAGCTGGTACGTATGTTAGTATAAGTAAGTACACACATTTCTACTCACACACTATAGAATTTTTAAGGCTCAAAAATTCTAACTTCGTGAGCTTCGTATTTAATAAATCATTAACACTTCTTTTAATGTTGTACTACTAGAATTTTAGTTTTATGTTGTGTCTGTAAATTGAAAATTTATTAAGGAGAATAACCGAAGGTGATACTGGGAATGCAACAGAATACATTTGGACCACTTTTAGAATTTTTCTCTGCCTTTTTGTCCATTTGTCTCTTTGAACTCACTAAACTCCGGAACTACTGAACGGCTTTTCATGGGGCTTTGACTGGTGGCTATACAGTAATCTCGGACATAACATAGGGGCGCCGACAAGGAGGCGTGGCACATACCATAGACGTGACTTTGAAATTTGGTGTGAAGATCTATTCATACCAATGAGTTTCCGACAGATGGCTCTGGAGTCGAGATATTTAGAGAATCCGTCTTTATCGTACGACCTGGCTTAATGGGTATTAATTTTATGATAGGAACTGCGTTATCCAAAACATAATTGGCATTGGAATCCCCTACGAATTGACTTTTTAGATTACTTAATGAAGGATGGGGTTAAGTATCAATACCAAGAAGCGCAAAAATGTTTAAGCGTCCCAGAATCTTAGGCACATCAACGGGTCATGTGAAGTTAGACGAAGAAGAAGTAAGACGAATTAGAAAGGACACGGTAAGAATATCATCGGGCCCGTTTGAACGGGAAAACTCTTTCGTCCTGTCGGGCAGTAAGGTTATACAAGAAGGCTATGTATGCTTGGCAAACCTTGCAATGCTTTCAGATACATACATATCTCACAGGTGGAAATAAGAGCTCATAGAATCGAAAGAGCTTACTAAGTACATATACCAGATGGTATCTCAGCACTATTATCGTTGACGTATAAGTACCGAAGGTTGTGCTCTTCAGTCATATTAACCTAAATAAACAACTTTTACTTTACAAGTCGTTTTTGCTTTTCAACACTATGTCTAATTATTGTAATTATTGTGTGTAATTATGTCTAATTACCTTATTTCTGAAATTTTAACAAATACATACTTAAATAATAATAATTAATTAATGAATAAATTGTTTTCATAATTTATCGTGCAAAACAAAAAAAAATGGGGTGAAATTGTTTTTGTTTTGCTTTATAATTTTTGGGAATATTTGTTCATTTCAAATTCGCGATAGGGCCGAAAGTGTCATTACTTCAAAAAAATTTTCTGACAAAGGTAGGGAAATTGGATCGGAGGCGCAGGATGTATGTACGTATAGAAAATTGAGTAAATACGATAGGAAGTGAGCACTAGAAGAAATTTAAAATTTGTGTCAGAGACTGCCTTGGCTGAACTGCGTGATATAAATTAGGTACACCTAGGCGTATGATCAACAATTAATAATGGTTCATTAAATATGTCGTCGTTTAAAGTGCAAAACCGCGTATCAACAAAATGCAAAACCCGCGTATGTGAGGTTGAATAAATTATTTTCTAGAGAGTATATACGCTCATATTTCAAAATGGTTCTTTTTTTATAAATCAATCGCATTTCTGGCTATTATATTTCAAGACGAATGAATAAGGATTGAGCCAAGAGCTTGTGTGAGCAAATCCAATTTTTGGCAGCCAATGTCAGTTACGCGGTTTTGCAGAATGACGATGCGCGGTTTTATCTACATCGTAATCGTGACCAAGAAGACAAAGGCAACCGAATATGAAACTCATTTATAGCCGACGTTAATGTAGGCAACGCTCATTAATTTTGATGACTTTGATGTCTAAAGTACGCATTATTGACGCCTGCCTGACAGCGGCGATACACTTGCTTGGAATTTCCAGCCAGAAAGTGGATACTACAGTTCACTGTGGGAGTTTAAAGAGATTTGTTTTCGCATCTCATAGCTCACAGGTTAGGTTTAGAAACACGAAAGCTAATTAAAAAAAATGAATGCATTAGCGCTAATTTAAAATTAACAAGTAAAGAAGTATAAATTCGGGCGAAACCGAACTTTATATATCCGGCACACGTATTAGATACCGTTATTTCAGAAGAGTACTTTTCCAAATGTCAAACAATTTAAATAATATGCTATGATATATTGAATTAATTAGACCAAATTTGGTGGAAATCGGTAAGGCGGTTATCGGTATATCGGTGTATATATATAGTCATAAGTGGGGGGAGCCATGCCCATTTAACAAAAATCAATAATCTTGTGTCTTGTTAAAAGATTATTGCAAGTTGGCATCTTTGGTTATTGAAAGATCGGAGTTTTCGTATTTCTGAAATTTACAGTTATATGGTAAGTGGCAGTACTTTTAGTCCGATGTAAAAAGTTTTCAGCATATTGCTTTTTTGCGTCAACGCTGCTAAATGTGCCGAGTTTGGTAGAAATTGATAAACCGGGTACCGATATACACACATGTAGGCGTAAGGAGGCCGTGCCACGCCCATTTTCCAAAAATTTCCCTAAGGAGGTCATTGCATATTGAGTAAATTAGCATAAATACTTACTAATTTATCGCAGTTTTCGTATTTATGTAAATTACGGTCATATGGGCGGTGGGCGTGGTTCTTGTCTGATGTCAAAAATTTGCAACCAGTTTCTTAGTGAGGCCCTAAGCAATGCTCTTACCGAGTTTGGTAGGGATTGGTAAAGGCACTGCAGAGATACAGCATTTAATCATGAGTGGGCGGGGCCACGCCCATTTTCCAAAAATTGTATAACTGTCTTATTTTATGCCAAAATTCTACTTCCAATACCAACTTTTAACAACTTGGATCTAGTATTTGCGGAAATATCTTAGTTTTTGCATATTGTTAAAATACCGTTATATGGGAGGTGGGCGTGGTTATTGCCCGATTTCGCCCATTTTCAATCCCAACCTACCTTGGATAAAAGGCACCATACTTACCAAATTTTGTTGAAATATCTCAATTTTTGCTCGAGTTATCGTGTACACGAACAGACGGACAGACGGACGGACGAACAGACATGGCTTAATCGATTTCGCTTTTCATTCTGAGCATATATGTATACTTTTATTTATACATATCTACTCGATTCGTTTTGGGTGTTACAAACAACCGTTATGCGAACAAAGTTATAATACCCTTGTGCACAAGTGCGGGCGGGTATAAAAAGTGAGGGGAATCAAATTAAAATTAATCTAAATTTTCTCATTACCCCAAATTATTCGCCCTTATTTAGTGATCATAGTTATTCATGGGTGTTGAATAGCTACTTGAATAAATAACTTTTTTGTAGCAGCTCAGTCAATTACTTTGCAAAATATTCCCAAACGAGTTTTTGGAGTTAGTTACCTTCTACGTAGATAGCGTAATATTCGCCCGTAATTTAAATCTCCTTAGTAATTTCCACAACGCAGAAAATTTGTAAAATCCAGACGACACGGAAGGTTAGCTGGAAGCAAATGAAGTGACTTACGAATTTGCTTTTAACCACTTTCACAATTTTAGGTAGTTACAACGCAGCTTGCTTGGAATTCACAGCAAAAAGTACTTGCAAAATTAACACTTCACCTGTTATGGCAAATTACAACGCCAGTGAATGAAGCCGAAGAAGGTCAGCAGATTTGCTTAAATTGCTGTAGCGTTGGCTGGTCATATGCCATAGATTTTATAGCCGAGATATGCCTGAACGACACTGTGTTTACGCATACCACTAAAAGGTGAAGTGAGGGTTTCAGCAACAAGTACTTTCCGCAGTCTAAAGTCTCTTACCAAACTCTTCATTGGTCTTACCTTTTGTTTAGATGGCAAATTGAAAAATAATTGGAAAGCTTAACAGCTCTATCTAACGGGTGATTTTTTAAGAGCTT
>NW_016157224.1:0-23152 GCF_001687245.7 Rhagoletis zephyria | reverse complement strand
CGAACCGAACACTGATTTTGGTAATAAAATTCAATGATTTGCAAGCGTTGCTCGTTAGTAAGTCTATTCATGATGAAATGTCAAAGCATACTGAGCATCTTTCTCTTTGACACCATGTCTGAAATCCCACGTGATCTGTCAAATACTAATGCATGAAAATCCTAACCTCAAAAAAATCACCCGTTACATACGCAGGAAAGTGTTGCTGGCAAAAATTGAGGGCAAAGAAAAAGAAATGCGAAAGGCAACAAAGGAGTGTAAATAGAAACAATTCGTAAAAGCAAAGTGAAAGTTGAGCAAGAAAAACGCAAAACTGAAGGACTCAGCGCAAAAGCTATGAACGTGGCATGCAACATGTTTACGAAATAAATCGAGGAAATGAAAATGGAAAACAAAACGCACGCCAAGGGCTTAGCGCTAATTAAGACACGTCGGCAATACCTGCCCATGATGCTCATGTGGACAAAATGAGTTCTTAGGTGGCAAACGGTCATGCTCCCAATTCAGTGCTAGCATCATACATTTTTTCATGTTTTTTTTTTTTTTGTATAAGTAAGATATATTTTATACATAGCGTGTAAGTAAATATCATGCAGTTTAAGTACTTCTTCTGAATGCCTTCGTTTTAATCTACCTTATCTTGAGTTTCACCCGAAAGAAAAATGCATCCGAAAATTTTTCATCCACCCATAGATAATAAATAGTAGTAGATAGTAGTAAATGATAAGGCTGAATATTTTCGAAACCGGTAAAAAGTTGAAATCACAATTGGGTTATTCACAACGGTGTTGTAAGAGTCATATTGTTGTATGTCGTAAATATTTAGAGGACTTGAAACCACTACCAACTATTTATAGCACTGTTTAAGTTAAAAAAAAAAATACTTTTATGGTACTTTGCGAAACCTCTTAATATATTTCTAGCCGTTTAAAGTTTACGACATACAACACATACAACACTTAATATACCGTTGTGAATACCCCAAATCTGATGTCAATTTATGATGGCATTACCACCACCAGTAATAAAAATTAATCCACCACCTTCTCGGCAGTTTAGCCAATAAAACGGCATTACAAGCTTGAACGCGTACATAAACTAATTTATAGGACATTTTTCTGCTTGTCAAAACTCACCACTCCTGAAGTAACTTTAAGTATAGAAGCTTGTTTTATTCTTGAGTTAAAGCTGTCACAGCCAGTCACAATGGAGACAAGTGTCCACGCACTTACTATTTGGGATGAGGCTCGACCGCTATTGCACACTGCACAGCATTATTCAACAAGCGTTTCCAATATGAGACAGCTGTAACTGACGCAGGCATTTGAATGCATTGCAATTGCGGATACATGGAAACACCAAACGTGAGAGAAGCATATGTAATTGTGTGTGTTGTTGCAACGGCACTAAATCGGTTAGTCTGTCAATCGTTGTTGTCAAGCTCGAGTAACGATAGGATCAGGAAACGTACTGTTTCGATGGGTATGGAACAAAGGGAACGGGAAGCTAATTGAGTGAGTTTAAAAGAAGAGGTCTAAGAAAGCTTCACAAGCCAAACATGTTTTGGGTAAGTATGTCAGGGTCGAGATAGTGAACGAGCTTAGTATGCAATTGTATTCAGGTCTTACTTTTGCCAGATTAACGCGGCTCTCTTGGTGGAGCTGTAGCTCTTCGCCTGCGATGGGTGGTAGTTTAATGCCTATGTATTATAACATTCACCGGGCGAGAGCTAGTAGCGGTGGTGATTGCCTCTCGGCGAATGCCATTTCTGCACAAAATCGGGTCTAGTTATTTGTATTTTGTTGTATTTTATGTACATACATACGTCTGAATCTCGTCCGTGAATACATTTGGACTTGCCAGAGATGTGACCTCGAATTCCGTTTGTGTCTGGAGTGCGAAGCTCTGTATGCTATGTCTTACTAGTATGCCGTGACCAAACTGGTACAGCGAAATTTTAATTTAACGACTGCCGGTCTGGACTGTTATTTTGACGATCTAACCATCTTTTACTATAGCACTACAGCAATAAATATTTAGTATATTTTTTCTGGGGATTGTACTGTGTATGAATTTTATATGTACTGAGAAGCAACAAAATTTTAATTACTTTTGTTGTCAACATTCCAAGACTGATATTTTCAATGTACATTTTTTTTGCAAAATAACGTAAATGTTTGATTGTAATATTTTGTTCGTTCATTTACAATAAAGACAAGATTTAACAGGAGAAAAAAATTCAATTTCTTGGAATCGCGAAAGTTTCAAAGGGTCGCATATACATGAGTAGTCAAAACTTTTAAATTCAAATGCTAACACGAGCAATGTCCTAACGGTATTTTTGGAAAAAGGGTACTATAATGTAACAAATTTTTTCCTCAAGTTTCAAAGTGAAAAATGTTTACTGTCTCTATTCATCCATTGCTTGCCGGACTATATGAACAACTAAGTGGAGTTTCTCCGCTGGTAAGTGGTGTAAGCGCTGGCGAGTGGGGTCGCTGATATTAATTTCGAAACGACTCGCTTTTCTATTGATATGATATTGTACATGTCATTTCGATTGTCACCGCAAACCTATCGGAAATGGTAACTCAATATAGCTACCCCATGGATGAAGGCAAAGCCATGCATTAAGCGAATTTGTAGCGATGTACCAAACGGATAAGCAGTTAGTTGCGGGTACACAAATGTTAGAGGTGGCAATTCCCTAATTCACTTAGTGTTATTTTTTGTAATTTTTAATTTACTAGCAACCAGGTAGTTAGTAACGTGCGATAGATTAAATAGCACAGATACCGATAAGATCGACGACTACAATAGCAACGAGAATGACTACGTTAACAACGAAAGCTAAGCTAATTACTATTCCCAATGCTACGATTACACTAAATAATTACCAACTCAGCTAGGGGCGCTTAACTTGACTTGCTTTGTTGACTCATTAGAGCATTGCAGCACAAGCAGAGAACGAGCCACATGCACTGTGCATGAAAATTCTGTGGAAGGGTAGGGTATGGTTACTTATTGGTTACCAGTTCGGCGATGATAATTTCGCGGTTTGCAGCTTGAAATGGAATGTATTCAAGTATATTAAAGAGAGCAATAGCAGTAAGTACCACACACCATGTCTGTAGACATTGATTGCCACCAAAAAGCCAAAATCAACCACAAATTCCCACCGCTTGACTTTCGCGCTTATTTCGATAGAATCGCCACTCACTTGCGTTCTGTTGTACTTCAGCTCGTTTGAATGTCGTTAGTCAAAGTTTTAATTACACTTTCCTGCATTGTTGGTTGCAGCGCGACGTCGCATGCTTCGTTTCTCCACCAATCCTCCCCCCCCATCGCTTTCGGCTGGCGGCTTTGTTTAGTTCAGCGGCTGTTGCGTAAAATATATTATGTTACTGATCTGTTTCGCCTTGGCACAAAGCAGTGCAATGTTATTTATTTGGCCGCAAATATTTATCACTAAAGCGTCCCGACACTTTCACTGTGGTTTCGTTACAACCTAACTTTCATTCATATGACTTTATTCCTTACGCTGCTTCGGAAGGACGTATCCTCGGTGGTACTGCAAAGCGGACTATGTCACCAAGAACACACTCTATAGTAGAGAGAAAAAAGTAAATGTCTTCCTTTCTTTTCAGAATCAACTACCACTCCGTTGGACCTCGGCTCGATGCTTGGTCCTGGCAACATCGAAATTAGAAAACTTCTTTTCAAGCGGTCGGTCCTCGGTAGACAACTGCAAACCTACGATTTGTTTCTGCCAGGAAAACTCTTCTCATAAAATATATTTTCTTGTCGGAGGCAACGTAAACTGTGGGTCAAGGCGCATACCACAAATTGGAGTGAGAAGCTCACCCAAACACCGAATACTTTTGCCATTCGCTCTTTGATCAGGGGACACCCAAGTGACCATCTTCCGTGCCGCGGCGAAGTCATGAAGGCTATAGAATTCGACTTTTGGATCAGATATACATACCTTTTTTAGTCTCATCGTTCCACGCCTTCGTCGGATCGGGCAGCTGAAAAAGATGTCATTCGCTGTATCTTTCACCCATTTGTGTCCCGTCCATCGCATTACCCAGACTATATTGATATCGGCCTTGTATTTTGGCAGTTAAAGCTCGGTTTTACGCGCTAAATAGACATCACAAAGGATGTCAACGGTTTTTGCGAATTTAAGTACAAATTTCAGTCCTATTTTTGAGATGTCCTCTAAATTGTCGAATTGATAGGCTCCCAAGCATTTTAGTCGTATTTTTAACAGTGCAGTATATCGGCAGAGAAGGTGCTTCGAGGTTTCCCTGGTCTACCGCTCACGACACTTCCTGCACCTGTCCACGTTAGTGATATCAATTTTTAGTGCATGAGCAGTCACCAGGATATGCCCCGTAAGCAATCCGGTAATAAGTCTGCAGTCGTCCTTTGATAGCCCTAACAAGAAGCGAGTATAGTTGCTTTCACCATTTTCGCACCAATTTTTTCCTGTTTTACAAGTGGTTAACTCATTACATCTAGCCCTGAACTGCTTAGCCACATTATCGTCTATTTCGTTGTACAAGTGTTGAAGTGGTCTACAAACACAGTTTGTCTGATCGAGAGTAAGACTGGTGTCGTTCTTGGCAGTCTCATCTGCTATTTCACTTTCCTCTATTCCCTTGTGATCGGACAATGGCTTCCCGGCTGCGAAGGAAGTTTATAGATAAAATACTATGTGAGGTAACTGCCTTGATTGCCGCCTGACTATCTATGAACAGGTTTACTTTTGAACTGATTTTCGTTGCAGTGTAGGCTAGCTCTGCTTCAGGATAATGGTCCGTGAAAATTTTTAGTGACCTACGGATAGGTTTCATTCCCTTGCGCCATCCCTCCTCCTCAATCGTTGTGCGAAACCTTCATTCCCATTTAAAACTAGGTGTCATGTAGTCTGTGCTGCCTGTGCCTCCCGCCCAATTGAGCTGTGCCCAAAAGTTCTGAAATTGAATTCCCCTATATCCGCCAATCTAACTTCGGATTTATCAGCACTGTTTTCCGCGAATACGTTAATGGGCGGTAAGCTGAAGACCATTCCAAGTGCAGCCGTTAGAGTGAACCTCAGCGCTTCCGTGGTGCTCAGTGCCGCGAGTCGCTGAACCTTCTCCATTGGCCCGAGATATGATGACTTTTTCAAAAACAAAAAACAATTTCTCATATTGCGGTTGTATTCTCCAATGAATAAATCTTCTGTGAAAGTCCGTTACTTTTTTTGAGGTTACTGCATTGTGGCTGATATTGAAAAACACATGCTGGGGTTGTCTGTTGCAATCCTGCTATTATCTCCTACAAAAATACCACGACTAAGTGTGTCTTTTTTCCTTGCATATTAATTTCCTCTTCCCCTTCCTCTTCCAGATTACAAAGAAGTACTTTGAATATATTTTAATTAAACCACATTCGCATTTTTCGCGTTACGCCATCCTTTTCTGATGGCAGTCGGCTCCACTGCTTTTGCTTTGTGTTTCCCTCATTGAATTCGTTGTTGTATTCGCATTGTTTTTCGAAAATTGCCATTTGCCCCATCTCCAAAGCGGTTGTGGCCAACTCCACGCTTGAGTTGCTGTTGGCACACTGTACTACAAAAAGCCACACAAGGCCAGAGGCGCTGCAGCTATTGCAGTCGTGGCATGACGACAATCTGCCAATTGTTGCTAGCGGCGCCGACTGTTGCGGTTGGGAATTACGTAATTTTCACTTGATGAAGATTTACGGCGTGTAATGGCAGGCAAGTTCAGCTGGTGGCCATTGGCTATACATGGTTTTGCTTGTAACTGCTAAAATAACAGCACACAATAGCGTTGCCGACCACGACGAAGTGGGAGTCACATTGGTTTTGGCAATTGTTTTGCTTTTTCCTGCTATTGGCCTTTCAAGTGTAATCTATTTGTCGACTTAAAGCTCCGTTAATGCCTTGAAGCAACAACTGGAGTAATATTGTCAATTATAAAAATGTATGATGACCAGCATTAAATCTAAAAGCATTAATGTTCAAAAACACTCAAGCTAAGCCATTTTGATCGAGATAATCCCGATCGTAATGCGATTACTACAAAATAAATATTTGTCGCTCACATTTAAGTAAGTAATTTATCGAGCTTCTTTTTCCTGCACTTTGAGTTGTGCATCCTGACGCAAATGCAGAGGCCTATTTGTAGGTTGAAGGTGCATGAATTATAGTTCGTTTTACAAATGTTTCGAAAATGAACGCTAGACTGAGAGGGATGTCCATTCTGCAAGAGCTAGCTAATCAGACTGAACCCCATTTGGGTTCACGGTCAAAGAGATAAAGGGGATAACTGTATGGCGGACGAACGAGTGTGGGCAGATTCTTCCGTGCAAAGAATGTATTAGTATACCCTTCGTCACTTGCAAGCTGCTTGACGATCTGTCGGTTTTGTAGGCTAACTTAGCCTAGGTGGAGGCTCTCGCAGGCCACTGCCTTATAGGAAAACACGCAGAATGGCATGGAGTGCCTTATAATAGATGCTGCGGAAGTGGCCAACATCATTACGAGTAGGACGCGTCTCTCTATCTTCAAACAGCAAATTAAGCTTTCTGGGGTCTCTTTTCTTTAGTGACCTTGTCAAATTGGGAGATATAAACTTTAGGGGCCTGATGAGTTTGGTCAAGGATTCAAAATGGTTCAGCAAGGGGGAGTGATCACTCGTAGTCTTGTTATCACAATGGACCTTCAACTCTGTGCGTCCCTGCGTAGCAGCGGCTGCCACACCTACATAGCTACCTACCTTCCACGACAGAAGACTGTTGTAGTAAAAGCACATCACAATTAATCTAATGGAAAGTATTGTTTTATAGGGTGACCCATCTAGACCTTTTTTTTTTAATTTCAAATAAAACACTTCAAGCAGAACTGAATGTCTGTGTTACTACCCGAAACAACAATCTCTGACACATAGCTTTTAAAAATGAGCGCTACCGCACCATAATAACGGACTTTTTTTGCCTAAACGGACGTTTTGTTATGTGACGTCAAAAGTCTTCATCGATAAGCCAGCTATGATTCAAAACTTGGAAGCCAACATTACTCGCGTAATTCGCGTAATACTGGAAAGAATAATTGAAAATTGACCTTCGGAATAGACCACCTCCAGACTAGATGTGGCTAAAATTTTAATAAATATATATTTTAAAATTAAATGTCAAAGATTGTTCTTTAGGATTATAATAAAAATTCCAATATCCAGTTCTATTTTAAGCGTTTTATTTAAAATTAAAAAGGGTCTAGAATCTAGACTCTAGATGGATCAGCCTATAAAATAATATACCCATTCTTCTTCTTTGATAATTTCTGCTTATTTGATAATTTAACTCGCAAAGGTTTAAAAATAATTTAATTAAAACTACTATTCCTGCCGTTTCACCCGCAATTTACATAAATGGAAAATAGTGTTTATTTTCTGTCAATTTCCATATAGAATTCAAAAATTAAAATCATTTTTCACCTAAATTGCTTTCGTGAAATTGTCCGTTAGGGTACTTATACATAGGAAGCGGGGAAGAGTTCATTCAAAGCTTTCAGCTGCAAAATTTACGTGAGCTCATTGTATCTGAAGAAGCGTTGTGGAACTCAAATCAAAGTATTTATTGGAAACTAATTTTCTTCGAATTTGGATGCAATTCAAAGTATCCACCCACAATGGTCAAGGGCATGGCAATGGGCCCATCTTTTGCATATTTCATAATTGTCTATTCCTCGTATTTATGATCAAATATAATTTATATTTAGAATGTATACATATTGCTTACATACATAAAAAGAAATAACTCATAAAAAATGTTCCTCGATAGGTGCCACAGGAATAGATATATTTGGAAAATCTCTATTTTTGGTCCGATTCATTTCATATTTATAACGTATATTACTTCAAGGGAAATGTATAACTTTACGAAAAATTTGCCATTAGGTGGTGCGGGGTTCTAATTTTTTTAACCACTAGGAAATAGTTTATGAATTTTTTTATTAAATTACTCTTTCTATTAAAATTTTGAATATGAATTTGAATGAATATTTCAATTACTTTTCCCTGAACGTAAATTTTGTGGCACCTTTGTATAACAACTTATATTTAGCTTTGATCCGCCTCGAATTGCTTTGCTTTGCCCCGCCCAACTCAGCACCGCTTTCTAGTTATGTGTACATACCGCACCAATAATATATTACCCCCATCTCTCTACCATCAACTTTACCAAACTGTGTTTAAAAATGACATACCCTTTTAAGAAAAATTCAAGGAATTCATGCAATTTCCGTTTGCCTTCATAGTGAGCTCATGTCAGTTATGTAAGTTATTTCCGGTTTGTTGCAAATTGTGAGCATTTTTTATTAGCTACACAAAATTGCCACAAGGGTTAAGCAGAGTGGCATACATTTGTGAAATTAGGACAAAATATATCTACGTATGTAAGCGTTGTATTCACATTTGTAGCATTGGAATTGAAACTAAATATTAAACAAGTATGTATTTAGAAAATTGAACCAAATCTAACGTCGTTACTATTACAGAAGCTTCTACGTAAATTCTTATAAGTATTTTGGGCTCAAAATAACCGATCAAAATATATCAGCCGAGAGTAGTAGGCTATTTCAATAAAATTTTGTTACAGCAGCTGCAGTTGACTCGATTTAACTTTGCCAATGTATCTAACTTAAGTGGTTTGCTCTTTGAATTATGCGCCCGAAGAAAACAAGAAATTCAGAATGCAATAAAATACCAGCAAAGCGATTTGCCTCAGCAACAAAAGATAAGTGAAATTGATGACCAGTAGTATGTGGCACACGGCATTTTGCGGTGTGTTTGTTAGGTTGGATGTGTTTGTTAAACCCACAAAAATTACAAAGCAATTTGCAATGCACCTACATACGTACATATATTCGATTGCATTAATTGCATTGCAGATTTATGCATGTATGTAGATATGTAGATATGTATGCATGTGTGAAATTTGCAACGAAACAAGGACATTTATTTGTGTCCTCTTGCATTTAAGTAATTGAATACCTGAAGGTATCGGGATTATATTGTTAAAGCAATGAGGATAATAATAAATTTTTGTATAGGAGGAGCGTTGCAGGAGAAGTATGTATGTGTATGACTGTATAAAAGTCTTTTGAAGCGCACGGATGTCCAGTAAACTAAACGTATGGCCCTTCGTGGCACACAAGTATGTACATGCATTGGTTGTTGTGGCTTAAGAAAATGTATACAGGGACATGGGAAAGCATACGTACTACAATAAATTCCTATATCAAACATCTTCTAATCTGCGCACGTCAAAACGACCCAAAGCTGAGTAGTGAAAGAATAAAATTATAGTTTAAAAAACCAAAACCTCGCTATTATAATTTCCATTGGTACTGTCATCAGGTATTTAACTTGAGAACAGAAATCGCTGCATCACCCCGAGCTAATAAAAGGGAGGTAAGAAATATATATGTACAAAAATGCTAAAAGAAAGAAGAGACTTGAAAAAATAACAAATTTAATTGCACGGCTTTAAATCCTAAAATCATTTCCTCAATTTTAAAATTATGACTAAAGGACTTAAAAAAAATTTTTGATAAATTTGAATTGAACATGATTTTGGGCAAATTAAAAACTGAATATAAATGTTTGGTCATTTTAAACTTGTTCATACATTTCTGGTTATATAGTACGAGGCAAATGTTTTTGATATTCTTAAAATAGGTCAGAAATTTTTATTCATAATTAAAAACTTTTGGCAATTTTAAAGCTTGAGAATAATAATAAAAAACTTGACATACAATTTTTGGCAACTCAAAAGCTACGCATAATTGTTTGATAATCCAATACGCGTTGTTAGTATATGAATTTTTAACTTTACAAAACTGTATATACGATTTTGAAAATTTCAAGTTTTGTATGCATTTTCGGTCTTACATTATTACACATAAACTGAACAAAATTTTGGTCATCAAAAAATTTTACATGTTGGTATTTTTAAACTAGACTCACATAATAAATTTTCGAACATTTTAAATATATTTTTGTTATAAAATCTAGTTTATTCATTGGCAAAAGCCATATAAATAACGGTAAAAATCGTTTGCAATATTTCAAAAAATTAACAAGTTAATTAATAATAGGCTTTTTAACTAGATTATTTAAAAAGATTTGGAGTCCGCAGTTTTGTGGCCCATTAAATTTTGGTAAAATAAAGTGCAAGTTCAAGTTAGCTGGGACTTACCTTGGTTTTTTTTTTTTTTTTTGAGAATGTCGGTAATTTTCTGCGATGCGAGGTTTGTTCGAAAATATTTTCTAAGTACCGTAAATTTTTGTACAATATTTATGTTGCCATAAATATGAAAATAAAAAAGTTTTGAGTGGATTTCTAATACTTCGAGCAAAAGATTAATAATTTAGACTTAGTGATGCCACTTACTTTGCAGCGAGGACGAAAACAATAAACTTTATGTAGACAAATCTTTGAGGCGGCCCTTGATTGCAGATAGACTTTGCAAACTATATATTACCACTTGAAGCGTTACTTAAAAATTTCCTTGCTTGGCAGTTTTTGTTGAGTTTATTGGTTGACTAAATTGGCAAATAAATTAAATTAGTAACAAATAAAACAAAATTCATTTGCAAACCCACAGGGACATTAACTTGCTCGTTGAGTTGTGTATGCAACTTTCTTCTTTGTTATAACCAACCGTAATTGACGTACTCCATCGCTAGCTGGCTTCAAAGCGCCTAGTCATTTTTATAAGTTACAAAATCAAATTAAACCGGGAATTTCATACGGTTGGGTGCTGACTAGGCGTCATACATAGCTCCTATTTTGCTCACAATGCGTTGCGGATGCGTGTATGTGGTAATTTTCTGCACTGCTTTATTGTTCGCAACACATAATCAAGTTAAGCAATTATTACTGTTGCGTTTGTGAACCACCGCCCTATGAAAATAATAGGTTTGTTCCACAAGCTACTTGTACAAAAACTCGAGCAAAGTTCAAGCTGTGAGCGTATATCGAAGAAACTCTAAAAGTTACTTGTGGAACGCGTGTGTATGTGTAACTCCAAAGAACGTAAATCTATAAGAAGAGACAACACGTTATAATTGTAACGAGTGGGAACATCAGGAGCGTGCTTTCTCTTTTGCCCAAATACGTTTTGTGATTGGATGAAAAGAGAAGGCACGCTCCTGATGTTTACACTCGCTACAATTATAACGTGTTGTCTCCTCTTATAGATTTACGTTCTTTGGTAACTCGAAGTGACTTCGAGTAGCTTGTGGAACAAACCTAATATGTACGAGCTCTTTAGGCCAACGACGAGACGTGCTCAAACCAAGCGAACAATCATGCAATATTCTACGTGCAGCCAACGAGGCGATGAGACAACCAACAAACTAAGTATACAGCCAGAGGGAACCTGATGTGCGGGAGGTAACACGTTTTTGTTGTCGGTAGGGGACCTCATTTCGATACCACACCACTCAGCATTTAAAGTTACACACTGTAACTAACTAAATTGACTCGACTGATGGCGTTCGAGCTAGTGCTGGTCGGCCACCAGATCCGCGCTGTCTGAAACTGTAGAGGCCTGACCTGCATCACAACCGCTATACTTAGCCAAGTAGATACTAATACAATACTTGCAAAAGTACAATGCAAACAAACATGCATGCAAATTACAGGCATACATATGTGTGTATGGAGGCGTGAAGAAGAATAATGGAGCAAATATATGAAATTGTTTGTTATTTTATTTTACACGTACTCTTACCGAAAATTAGATATAGACACAACATGCATTTTTGTTCTAAAAAGTAGATTAGCCCATGATACAAAAAAGAAGGTAGTTTCATTGTCACTTTTCGGGCGCCATATTAACTACCTGACAATTAAGCAGATTGTGACATTTCGTGCTGCCCATACCTAATCCTCAACAATCATCTATTTATTGTAAAAAAAAAAATATTTACCAAATTAAAAGGAAATTTGTCTTCCATCTGAACAATAACGAAAATCGAAATTCATACATAACCATATTTGAAAAAACAAGCAATCAACTTTTTCTTTGAAATAAAAGACCGGTAAATATGTTGTCCATCGCAAAAATTAGCTATTATTAAGTTAGTTTATTCTAAAGCCAGTCACCGAAAAGGATTTGGGTGCGCTTTGCAAAGGTAAGGCTTTAATTTCGGTGCTTCATGCTATGATAGGTATTATTGTTATGGACGACAGGAGGTACTTCCGGTTGAACTGGCACCCAGAGTTTGGAAGTAAGTAGTTAGAGGGCTTCCCAATGCCTTAAGTGCAGTTTGCCTGTCACTGCAAATACCTTAGCCTGGCCCTGTGATTCCGGGCTCAGTGCTGGTATTAAACCAGCATTCAGCCTCATGGAACTAAACATTATAGAATCTCTTCAACAAAGGTAAAGGTGGCATACTATCCTGTGGCATTGAAAAGACACAAGGGCTCAGATTTCAGCATCCGTTTCTTTTTAGTCTGCAGGTGGCCTTTAAAGCTTTCCCACATATGAAGACACAAAGTGACGGTAAGTGCAGCAGTGCATCAAGAGCAGCGCCACGTGTTGTAGAGAAAGCTTCCGTACAACACACGGCAGTAGTCCTTTGAAGTTTTGCAAGCCGACTTCCCACGCTCTTGATTGAGAATCTGCTCCACCAAACCTGTTTACATTGCCAAAATGCTGCCAATTCTTTAGAGGTTTTGTGTTCCACGTTAGATTTACACGACAGTTTTGTATCTTGAATTACTTCTAGATACTTCACTCCGGAAGAATTCTAAATTGTGACTCCTTTAATGTGAGGCAATGAGACTATACAACCTTCTCCGAAGCCTGTTCCTGACTATGCTTTAATGACGAAATATTTATCAATACATCTTCTTCGGACTATTAAAAAAAAAGAGGTTTGTTATGTAAATTTATTTATTTTTTTTTAAATTAAATGAAAAAAGCTTTTTAATAAATAAATGTTTCAAAATTGGATTTTATTTTATTTCTTCATCTCTGCACATCTATATTATCCAAAGGATCTTTTAAACGCTTGCGAAAAACGTTCACATTTGATTATCGAGCACATCAACTTGCTATTTTTTCTATATAAATTTTACTCTTTTACTAAATCCCAAATATTTAAAAGAAAATCTCCCCTCTCAAAAAATTTCAATGTGGCTATGCTTAATGTTTGCATCTGGAGAAATGTCAAAAATCTGCTTTATAATCGAAAAATAGTAGTAATGAAACTACCTTCTTTTTTGTATCGTGGATTAGCCCCTCTATTCTAACAGAGTCACAAAACTTAGCTCATCACTGTTGTGATTTCTAGTGAGCCGAGAAATGTGTCACAAAAAAGTCGATTTTGAGTGCAAGGAAAATACACAAAAATTTAAGAATTTGTATTGTAGCGGCACAAATTTTTGCAGTGGCAAGCTTTGAGGCGTAGTAGAAATCACAGCAGTGATGAGCTAAAGTTTGTGACTTTGTTAGAATACGGCTGTATATTTCAAATTATATATGTAAAAAATTGTCAAGGAAAAACTGGATATTGGTATTGAGGTAAAAATTGGATACAATCACATTTATGTATCTTAGTGGTATTTTCGGTGACGTGCAATAATGTCAATGGAATTAATGCTCCCGATGCGCCTTATTACACGTCACCGTAAAGCTTGCATGATTTTAAACATTTCTGACATAAATTCATTTTCAATTGTGTATTAATGTAAGTGATACTAATTCCATTGGCAGATTGTCAGACTGTTATCTTGGTCCTTAAGTTGGATCGAATAGCCAATGAATGTCTAAGTTACTCAAAAGCTCTTAGGCTGCCAAGGAATATTGAAAGTGAGCAAGCGGACGCGAGGAAAATGCCCGAGCCAAGATGTGGAAAACCAAATTCAAGCAATCTTGGCCTCATAACTTGAGAAGAATTTCAGAATATCTCTTACCAGCAGGTGGACTGAGCTAAATAAAAACTGCAAAGATGAGGCGGAGGTAGAAATCGTTCAATTCTGCACTCCAGAGCATGCGCTTTGGGCTACTGTAAGCTATAACCGGGCTGAGGATATGACAAACCGAAGGAGTGCAATGGCAGGGAGGTGAAATGGCAGCCAACAGCATCGGTAATGGAGGTGACGGAAACTATGATGTGAACCCGTGGTGTCGGTATCGGCGAACGACTAGTGTAATTACTTACTGGTGGTTCTTTCGGAAGTTTCTCAAAAAGGTGAGCATACTGGTAGCAACCTATGGATGAACTGGTGGAAGCACTAGTGGATAGTGCGCTGGCTCTCGGCAACTTTGTCTACTACAGAGCCTACTATGATTGAATCTGATGTGCGTTGAGGACCTACGAAGAGTGTTAGTTAAAAATTCTATGCGGTGACGCACGATGTGCACTCGTGGTTGGTGGCAGATACGCATGCGAAGTGCGCTTCTTTATTTAGTTGCGAAAGTGTGGTTAAAACATAGCACGTTTCATGTAAAAGCTTATTCATAATGCCGGTTACTTTTAGCGTATAAAATCGTTACCTAAACATGAAAAAATAAAAATTCAATTTTTTTTAAAGAAAAATCGCATTATCTGTCCTTCTGCATCAAAAACTAATTTTTGAAAAAAATCATGGACTTGGCGTCTTTTCACTTTTGGGTAGCGAAATACCATAACATAGTTGTCTGGATTTGATAAAAGATTGGGATGGGCTATAGGCCTGCAGGGTTGCGGAGATGGCAGTAGGAAACAAAAACATACAGCAAAAGGCTGCCCTAAGCGGGGTGTATAGTACCCTCTGCTAGCTATCAGTAGATGAACTACTTGAGTTACTCTTCAACAATGGTATAATGTGCTATGAATATGCGGACGACGTAATAGCTTTAGCGAGGCGCACATTCGAAAATAAATTATGTACATAGAGCAAACATTCTAGTGCGGCACGGCGGGTCTAAGATGCTTCTGTCAAAACAGCCCTCATGCCTTTCAATGTCCATATCACTTTGGTAGTCGCGCCAATAGTCATATATGGAGTGCTGGCACGGTCCGAGAAAATCTCAGTACAGTGAAGGGACTGCTTTCCAAGGATCAGCGGCTGGGAACCTGAATAACGTGAGCCATGCCCACTTGCCTTGGAGGTCATTCTAGACCTTACGTCACTACATGAATTCATAGAACAGACTGCTAAGAAGGCCCTCCTCTACTTTATTAGAAACGGCACTGGCAAGGGTAAAGTGACTTCGAGCAGGCTGGAAGCGAGAGTTAGAATCAAGGTTGCTATCATCCAGCTCAATAAAAATGGCATGGTTAAGATAAAGGCCTTTGAGGAAAGGTTCAGTACTGAACTAGGTAGTAAAGTGCAAATTGTACACAATACCTTTCGGCGACACAGCCACAGTTATTTCACAGACGGCTTAAAAAATGACGAAGGAATAGGGACAAAAATATACGCAAAAAATACCTACTCCCTTGGGGAACAACTCTTGCTTTTAAAACTACTGTAGATTCCGGGCCATAAAGCGATACAGCGCTTTCAAATCCGAACTACCTGCAAGCAGTCAACTCACTGTATCAGCAAAAAGGAAAAACGGAAATTTTCACACCAAGTTAATAATTTGTGGATGTCAAGACTTTATATATGTACCACACACAAACGTGTGTAAAGTCACAAATGCGTTAGAATACGTAGAACGTAAATTTTTACACTTTTCCAATTCAGATTGTGCGTTCGGGCTAACCAGCTGCCAGTTAACCGAAGCTTGAAAAAGCAAATTCAATCGAACGAAATGCATAAGCTCAGTATTAGGAATATCCAGCAATAAAAAATCAGTTTGAAGCTCAATATGGCTAAGCCCCATAGGAAAGCTATTCGGATAAAATTTTCAATTGTGCCGGTGTTGTTTGGAATGCGAACTATTTGGGTGAAATAGATTGAACAGGCTTATGCCAATTAACTGAGCTCTACATGCAGTGTGCGTCATAAAGCGGAAATCACAACAATAACAAAATCTAAATATGCCGCAGGAGCACTAAACTACGAATATGAACTTTTATTTTCGTTTTCTGTTTTAGACAAACTACAACATTTGTATTAGAACGGGTTGGCTACGCAAAAGAGGGATTTATAACATACGTCGTAAAATCAAAATTTTCTTTACCTAATCGAGTCCTGAAAACAGGTAAAGATGAAGTTCTCTCATACTTTTTCTTATTTTCGACCGGTTTTAAGGTGCAAGCTTTTTTTTGGCGAACCAGTCTAATGTCAACATTTTATTGGGTGCGTCCGTTGGGGCAGGCCGGCCTACAATATGACTTGACCTTTATTTTGGCTATGAAATTTACATAATGACCGTTGACCACGCAGCCAAAGAGTCGAGCAGACGTCTATGGAAAGCACTAAATTTGCAGTTTTTAACGGAAATTTATGGCTTTATGCTTACACAATTTCAAACACGAGTAGCTGAACTAAACAAATTTTCCACGCGCTAATAGTGGTGTAGGAACAAAGCAACTAGAACAACACAAAGACTTAGCCACTGACCTAATAAGCTATTAGGAAAATTCGTTATGGTCAATATGTACCAAAATATGGCGCGTAGAATGCCATATCCGCCGACTTTCAAATTAGTATTTCATGCCACAATAATGAAGACATGCATAGCAGTTATTTACACCAAATCATTATTTATCGATAATGTTTGTATAATGATGATTGCAACAACAGCTAACACAAATCACTTAGGTTAGCGTTAATATTGACAACAACAACTCGTTTGACATATTTTACACTCAATACATTAATTATATAGATTAAGTGCATAGCTGCCTGTAGTGGAGGATTGTAATTTCCGTTCCAATATTCTGCATGTATTGGTACTTTATCGAGGCGCTGGTTTACATGTAAGAGCGTTTAGATGATATCCACACTAATACGATGTCTTGTTAAATATTTTTTTTGTAATAGAACTTTTGTTCGTACAGCCTACACCCTTTTCTTCTTCCTTTTTATAAGCGATGTGCTGGGCAGAATTTTGTTGGCCTCGTTTTTATGCATAAAAAACACAAAGAAAGAGGTAGAGAAGTAAATAGAGATAAAGATAGACACAAAGAAAAAGATAAAACTGAGGAATGAGAAAAGTTTTGTTGTTACTTTATGGTGTGTTATGTTGTTTTTCGTTATGTTAAGTTATGTTATGGTAAGCTATGTTATGATATATTTTGTTGGGATCCGCTATTTAATTTTGTGTTATGCTATGCTATGTTGTGCTATGTTATGCCATGTTATCTTATGTTACGTCTTATGCTATGCCATGCCATCTCTTGTTATGCTATGTTAAGCTATATTATGTTATGTTATGTTGTTGAACGCAGTTCACCTCAGCTCACTTCAAATCACTCAACTCACCTTAACTACCCCCATTTCATCTCATGCTTGAAATACAATACCGGCGAACGGCAAACTTCGCCGAATTGGGCGATGCTGTCGTTCACCGTTCGCCCATCTATTTCGCGTCGCCTTTATAATTTGGGTGACCATATTTAGAAAAAACTAAACCATATTTAGAAATGAGGAAATGATAACAAATATAAATGTAAAACAAAGAAAGATTATTATAAATAATTTGTTTCAAGCCAGATTTAANGCCACCTTTGGCACGCACAGCTGTCATCGCCCAGCAGGGCGATAGAAATAAATCTATCGCCATGAAACGCCGCCAAGCGAACTTCGCATTTCGCTTTGGCTGTGTTCAATTTCATATGCTTGCGGGTGTTCTAATTTTGACAGCGCGAATTTCGCTGTGGTGAGTTCGCCGTTCGCCGGCATTGTATTTCAGCTATCAACTAAATTTAGCTTAACACAACACACCCCAAATAATGTCATTTCTCCTCCACCCAGCTTATCTCACCTTGGCTGATCTCATCTCAGCTCAGCTCACCTTTAGTTATCTAAATTCACCTCACCGGAACTCACTTCACTTCAATTCATTTCACCTTAACTAAACGCAATTCACCTTAGCTCCCCTCAATTTAAGTGCTTGAATTTCAAGCTCTGGGCGAATTCTACACCTTTTCCAACAATATTTTAGAAAAACACAAATGTGTTTCAGAAGAGACCAAATGAATTTCAGAAAAGGCAACATGTATTTCAGAAAAGGTCAAATGTATTTCAGAAAAAAGCTCAAATGTATTTCAGAAAAGGGAAAACGTATTTCAGAGAAGCTCATATTACTTTTAGTCATTTAATAGAATAAGATCCGCCAGTCGAAAAGATACCCGCAAAAGCCAGACTTGTGTAAGGCCCTCTATCATTCCCTGTGCTTACTGCGTTCTGAGTGTGGCGTATACAAGTGAAGCCGCAGAATGGATCCACAAAGACAGTTGAGAACACGATTCGTGCCGAGTTTACACCGGCTACGCCCTCATCGACTTCGACCACACCTGAAGCTCAATCGCTCTCGATGAATCCTGTTTCTTATATATGAGTCAATCAGTATATCGAGGGCCTTACATAGGAGCAAAATTTCAAAAATCGTTCTGAGATGCGTTCTGTGTTTTAGGAATAAACGTTACCCACCCAGATCTCCAAGGCTTAGGGATATATTACCTGCATCTTGTTTATATATGTAGATGGGTGTCAGCCAACGGCATTTCACCTCCATATTCCTTTGCAATTGTGCAAACATAATGCCGTCTGCTCCCAAAAGATTTACAAATGTCGCCCAAATCACGATGTGTTTTGCCAGTAGTTCACTAGAAGGAACAGTGCAGTCCATTTTCCCCAATAGTTTTCAATAGGCAAAGATTTATACAGAAGCAGTCCCGTACGAAATCTGAATAACTTTTTTAAGTATTTTGTAGCTGCAAGCTTTATTTATAACAGAGTTTCTGTAATTAAAAAAGGGCTGCTTATATGTATTAATCTAACCAATTTTATACTGAATCGGAACAATATACTTTTCTAAAGCAAAAGTCTGAAAATAAATAGTAGTCGAAACAGAATGTGTACATCTGTAGACATACATACATAGTACATACATACATATGTAGGTACAAAAATAATATATAGCAGGCCAGCAACAGCTCGACCCACAACACTACTCAGTTACGAACGTCAGTCAAGCCTAGCAACTTCAACTCAATCAACATCCATCGAGGCAGCACGTGCACGCATGTCCTCTTGGGTAAAGCAGTCAAAGAAGTTCGATGTAGCACCGAGTTTTATTTATCAATAATACTTCCAATAAGAAAAAATAAAAATAAACTAAATGTAGGTGTGCCTGGTGCTTGGATACCGTAGCCAACCAACAGACGTCATAAGTTGGCGTGCACACGTTTCGATTTTGGTCAACGACACCACGTGAAGGGAGTGTCAGAGTTGTCGATAGTCAACATGCGTATTTTTGATATTTGATATCTGAGGTGGCTTGGAGGTGGTATGAGCGTCCATTTTACCTGCGTGCTATTTTTAAGGCTTGCTTGTGTATTTATAAAATGCATGTGCTATGTAGTTGGTATTATTGTAGCACGATACCTCACGTGTTGGAGGTTGATAACCCTCCTCACCCTTGCCCCGTGTACTTTCATTTACACATTCCTTTAAATTGGCAGTTGCCTCAATTCGTCTCGATTTCGGCTGGCAAACACTCAAATCATTCAGAATCTGGCATTTTAGCTGCAATTTCGAAAGTCAGGAAAGAATATGGAAAAAAAGTAATTGGATTACAAAGTATGCAATGGGTGATGGCAGTCAGTAAGGGAGATGTGCAACGATATCAATATCAGTATATCCATTCGTCACTGCGTTAAGCTGAGGCCCATCTGACAGATTCGTTGGGCAACACGATTTGTGGTCGAAAGTTTTGCTTCCAAGCGGACAAATGTACTGAATATTTATGTATTTATGCGCGTAAGTAGAATTTTTCTGCGAGTCTTCCATAAAACTTGTACTGGTTTATTTGTATACATATAAATTTGACTGACTGAATGTCAACTAGGTATGTAGACTAACGCACATAAGTACATGTGTAAATATTCAATACTACGCAATAGAGCAACGAGACGGAAAAGCTATTACCTCAGCGACAGTGTCTTGTTGCTGATTAAGGGCCAGCTTTTCAATGCCCGAAAATTTTCGAATGTAGAAGAAATGAGGTTGGAAGATGTTAGTTTGATGCAGGTTTGCGAGTCTAAGTAGATCTCTTTTCATCACATAAAGCCAAAGCTACTCTCTCCGGCCTTTTCTCAGCCTTTCGTGGTCAGCATATCCGCCATGACATTTCCTGCAATATTACTGTGGCTTGGCACTTCCGAAAAGGACAATTTTTGCAGACCGAAAAATCATAAAACAAAGTGTAAGCATTCATATGGCTATGTACCTGAGTTCATAAGCAAGACATTGCCAGACTCATCATTCAATCTGGGAGAACTGTTGACAGATGGAAAATATTGCTGATTTATTCGAATGGTTTGTGTCAAGTCAAAGTAAGGCTTGTTGCTCACAGTTCTTTTTAATAGATTAATCAAGAGTTTATATTACAATCTCCGCGATTTCTTTTGAGGGTTTATAACTCCGGCGACTTTTAGACAACAGCGGCAATCATGAAACTCTATTGTAGCATTAAGAAAACTCAACCGGGTGATCACTTTATGTAGACTTTTTTCTTAAACCAAGTATTAATAAGAATAAAAAATTGTTATTATTTTTTTAATTTTAACCTCAAATAAAAAATACAAATTTGCGATATGAACTTAATAGGGTTGGTTAAACAGACTTCACGTTTAAGTACCTTCTGCCATAAAATTGTATATGGATGGCTCGAAACTTGAAGAAAAGGTCGGGATAGGATTTTTCTTTCACCTGAACGAAGATTAGAGACATCTAAATGACGTAGAGAGAGAAAATAAATTTGCTTATTAACTCACCGTAAGGTCACTTTCAAAGCCTTCAAAGCCTTTCACACAAAAACACAAGTCCATTCTTGAATTAGGTGGCCCAGCATTGTTTATATATAATGCGGGTAATTGCAAAGCTGACCAGTTTGCAAGGATAGGTACGACCCACCCACATCCAGCCGGGCAATGACCAGTTTTAAAATTTTTCTAGAAATTACCTGGTCTTCTTGTGAAAGAAAACGTACATTTTTTATCCCAAGTTTAAACAGAAAAGTAATGCTATGCCTTATGGGGGCTTTCACTGGTCTCTGTCTAATTAGCATACGCTTCATAAATAAGTCTAGTGGTAGACACAAAGGCTCATGGTCGTTGTTGTAAGAACACAGAAGAAGACGAGAATGCGCAACAACATTTATGGCAAAGCGATTGATTTGAAACACTGTACCCGTAAAAAATTTCGAAATTACAATTATTTTTTTATCTTCGTTTGGCAAAAGACTACTTCAGCTGCATTTTGGTGAACTTTGCTTGTGAATCGATTTGTCATAGGCTTCACAGAGAACTCACAGATAAAATGTAAATACATAGGATATGTATGTATATATGTACAAGTATCGTAAGCAATATTATTTAGGCCGGTAAACTGAAAGCAATCGCCTCTATTAGCCTCTATTAGTATTTCAGACATTAACCAATAAGCTGGCTGCAGTAGTAATTTGACTTACGTTACAAATTGCTTTTACAGTAGGCTGAGAGAAAGATGATGCAGCTAAAGTTAAAACTACAACAACTACCAAAAGCCCATCTAAAGCGATTAGCCAAATGTTTAGCTTTTTCGATTACGAATGTTTTCTTAATTTTTTTTCAAACGTTTTTAATTCAACACTTGCTCTGCAACTTTAAACGTTTATCTTGTTCCATTTTCTCTTATTTCTCACTTTTCAATGCATCATTGCGATTTTCTCCTATTTGTACGAAAAGATATATTATTCCATCATCATGTTGTGTATCAGCTAAATAACCACAGATATATTTTCCAACTCATTTGGTGCTCCTATGAAGCATCTCAAATGCAAATATCATTCAATTACCAAAGCGCGAATTCATGGCGAACCGCGTGAGCTGCAGGAAGGAAAGGATAGCAAGCGCGCATACAAATACATCTTTAATGTAAGAACGAGCACTCCAGTGTGATGTACGCCAAGTTGTTGACTGTAGCTGCGATGATGATAATGCCCGATTAGGATCTAGTATGAATGTCAAATGAAAGAAGTAGAAAAATCGCCACAAAAAAAAATTTATTAATTTTTTTTTTCAAAGTACAAATCGACCTATCTCGGCAACCGGTTCGAAAACGCCTTATCTCAGAAAATTTTTCAAGAAGCCCTATTGCAGAATTTCATTTAAGAACGCCCTATTTCAGATTTTCAATTGAGATAGGGAGTTCTTCAACTAAATTCTGAGATATCGCATTTTTTTATCAAATTCTGTGGCACGACGTTCTTCAACCAAATTCTGATGCAGGGAGTTCTTGAGCCATTTTCTGAGATGGAGCGAATTCCTTAATACTCAAATTTTAACATAAATAAAGTGATTGTTTGGGCAAAGCTTCAATGCATCCTGACTGCCACTCCAGGTATTTGTTCCAATCGTGTCTGCCTGTTCTGTGGCTCGACCTAAAAGGCACCAAAAAATCTCGTTAGCGAACGCAATTCTATTTGCAGGAGATGCGAGAGTAATCTAGGCCTAGTATGACAATAGTTGAAGCAAATTCCTTCTCTACCCCTAAGTATTTTTCCACACAATACTCAAACTGTCTTAAAGTCAGTGTTCTTTGCGTTTTACACTAATAGGGAATATATTGCCAATGAAAGCACTAGTTCCTCATATAAAATTTGGCAGAAATGGTAATCTTGCTTCGATTGCCCCGAAATGATCCCGATAATACTGAAAATCTCTAAACAGTCACAAAAATCCCGCAATAGTCTTGATAATTCCGAATACCCGATATAGTCCCGACCAGCCCAGGTATTTGGGGATTTATATCCTGATTCCAATCGAAAGTTTGATTTATTTTGAAATCCTGGAATATAAAAAAGCGAAAATTGCCGATTGTTTTCTCCTCAAACATTGTATTTTTGCGTTAAAATAATAGATAAATAATTAAATAAATGTGGGAATCAGACCGGACCAAGAGAAGACTACCCGAACTGGACGAA